>NW_018742204.1:8756502-8939002 GCF_001683475.1 Chenopodium quinoa | reverse complement strand
ATGAACATATATTAGTGTATAAATGATCATTCATTAATATGCAAATGAACAGCTATTATTAAATAATGAACATTTTTACATAATTCAATATGAAAATGAACATATATTAATATATAAATGAACATGCATTGGTTTAAAAATGCTAATAAAAGATATCGATAAATGAACAGGAAATATATACGTGAATAACTCTTGAAGCTATCAAAATGTGATTTACCATACATCCATATGAAAAAAGACATATATTGAAACTCAAAATTGAACCGAGCATGAAATATTTGAAGAGGATGACCAAAATATAAATATTTATCAATATTCTAATAATCGTATATTAATATATGTGAAAACCATATACTTTTATGTGATTGAACATACATCTACCAAAATACAAATGAACACTCATCAAAATAATTTCTCACTCCAAACTATGAAAAAGAATGAACATTAATACAATGACTATGTATTAATATAAATGAAAAATTATATTAATCATCTATTAACATGTGAATGATTGTATACTAATATATAAATGAACATTTATCAAAATGAAAATGAACATTTATTAAAAAATAAACGAAACAAAACAAAAAAACACTATGAACTATTTAAATTGGTTCTTACTTTTTTCCAGATTCTTTGATGTTCTTCTCTGAAATGGTTTCCTTCGAATTGCCCAGAGGAAAAAAAAAAAAAAAAGTTCATACCAAAAAATCAAAATGTTTTTGTTTAGCATACTAATATTTAACGAAAATTAGTAGAAAAATTATTAAATGTAATAGTTAATACTCTTTTTTCATGTTTTACACTTCGATGTTGTTCATGTAACACAATTACAACAAAAATTTATTAAAAATACGGTTTATACTCTTTTTTGAACTAAATATGAACAAAATCACTTACTCCTTTGAATTTCAACCTTGATTTGTTGAATTCTGTAGTAATTGAAATAATTTTTTAGATAATTTGCCACAAAATCGTAGAAATATTCGGATTTGAAAATTTAAAAAATGGGTGTAGAGAGATAAAATGCAGAAAATGGATGAGGAGAGAGAAAGTGAAATGAGAATGTTGGTTTTTTTATTTTTTTTTTGTATATTTGGGGGGACGGTACATTTATTTAGTGAAAGTGAGTATTTGGGGAAAAAGGGTGTAGGGTAAGATGCCTAGACTAGAGTCTAGCCATAAATAAAAACTATGTTGGGGCGGAATGGGCCAGGCTAGCGAGTTGGGCCGATGTTAATCACTTCTATGCTAAACTGATTTTTTTTTCTTAATCTCTATTATATTTCTTTTTTTTAATATCAAAAATATTTCATTAATTAAAAGTCATACGACATCTACAATATAGATTCGACGTTAACAAATACATAAGATATTGAATCAAATGAAATTTTCCTTCATAAAAACTACGATCGTCGAGTAGATCTTGCACTGTGGAACATCTCCCGCTTATATCGCTGGAAAATACAGCCTTGTTGGAGAGACAATCTAACTATCCTTTGTAGTCGTGAGGATGTTTTTCTTCTAATTCATCTGTCTGCATTCAAAAACTTGATAACTTTTTCACCAACGAAATAATTTCACGATAATCCATTAGATCTAATACCATGTATTCAAAACTAAGAAATTTCTCCCCCGAAAAGAGGAGATAAACCTTGTCTTTCGAAGGAGGTCGAAAAACCCTTGTCTTTCGAAGGAGGTCAGAAACCCTTCTTTTGAGGGAGAAAGTTCCTCCCAAAAGGAGGAAGCATTATTATAAAATCTAAAAAAGCTTTAAAGAAACTAGGATTGGGGCTTTCCGTCGGTTACAACCGATGGAAGCCCCTTTAAAATTCAACAATGGAGGCTAGGATTTTGAGAGAGGAAGGAGGAGAGAGGAGAGGTACACTACTAGAAAACAGGCAAATGGCGACGGACTGGTTCCGACGAGCATGAAATTCCGTCGGAAAAATCGATATTTCCGACGGATTTATTTTCTGTCGGATATTTCCGACGAATTTAAAAATTCCGTCGTTAATTTCCGACGGAAATAAATTCCGTCGGAATATATGTGATTTCCGATTTCCGTCGGAATTTATAGTTTCCGACGGATTTATAGTCCGTCAAAAAATTCCGACGGATTTTTCCGTCGGAATGTAATTTTTTTTTAAAAAAATAATACTTTTTTCACCAAACCCTACTCCATCCTTATTTCCGCCTCCCTTAATTACTTCTCTCCTCTTATTCTTCTCTTTCTCTCTCCTCTCCTCCTTTCCTTTTCTCGTTCCTGCTCACTTCTCCTCCTTTCTCTATCTTCTATTTCCTTTTCCCCTCTCTTTTTTCATCTATCTTCTTGATCTGTTTCTTCCTCTCTTCTCTTTGTCTCTCCTCTCTCGCTGCTACTCCCTCTCTTCTCTCGCCATACTCCATATTTTTTTAACTTCCGGCCAAGCTAGCCCATGAAGCATCCCCAACATTTTTTTATATCAAATTTATGGTTTTAAGGTGAAGTTCAACCATTTAAACGCTAGATCTAGCGTTTTCATGGTCGAATTTGGCCTTATATAACCATATTCAAGGCTAAATTTGGTTGATTGTGGTCGAATTTTCGTGGTAAGTGCAGATCAATTGTTTTTTCATTTATTTTCAATTTTTTGTGCTGAATTTTTTTTATTCAGTTTTTAGTTTTTTTTTTAATTTATTTTCTGGATTTTGATTTCTGGTACTGGATTTATTTGGTCTGAAAATTATTTTTTTTATTTGTTTTCGAGTTTGGGTTTTGTGTTGGGATTTTATTTTATTTTTCTTTTCTTTTTGTTAATTTCTGGGTTGTAATGGTTTGTTCGGCGGTGGAGGTGGTGGCTTTAAGTTGTTGGTGGGGTGGTTCACGTAGGTGAGGTGGTAGATCTGGGCTTGTTTGTGTTGGTTAGGGACTTAGGGTTAGGTGGGTATGGGTTCTCGTGGGTGTGGGTGTTGGATCAGGTTACGGGGGCTGGTGATACGGGGTAGGGGTGGGCATGTGGTGGGGGGTGGTAGCTGGTGGTTTGGGCTGGTGGTGGGGGTGGTAGCTGGTGGTTTGGGCTGGTGGTGGGATGCATTTTTTTTTGTTTTTTTAATTATTTTCCGACGGATTTTCCGTCGCAACTTTCCGAGGAAATTGTGTCCGTCGGAGATTTACGGCGGATTTATACGGTGCCGGAAAACCTCTTCCGATGACCGAATTCCGTCGGAATAGTATTTCCGAACGGAATTTTTCGTCGGAAGGGTCCGTTTTCCTACGAATCATTTTCCGACAATCCGTTCCGACGGAATTCCGTCGGAAACGAGTTTTCCGACAGATTTTGGGGTTCTTCCGACGGAATATTTCCGTCGGAAACATGCTGTTTTTTTGTAGTGGTATTATATTTCTTATTTAAAGTTACTGATAATTACTGAATTGAAATTATTTACTGAAGTTAATTTATTTTTCTTATAATGAAATTATTTTTGCTGAACTGAATTTATTTATTAGTGAACATTTTTTTTGTAAGGTGTAGTGAAGATTACTGTTTTTTTTCTTTTTCTTGTATGAGATTATAATTGGTGTTTAATGCACGTAATGCAACCATACAAAAATACACCATGTTCCTAATTAATAAATATTGACCCAAAACCCAATAATATTTTACTAAATAACATGTTGATCCTTCCATTACCTAATAGTTAAATTTGACACTACCACCTTTACTTTTCACTCCAAAAGTCCTAAACTAATTTCCTTCATCAAGTTTTCCTCCTACTTTCACCCTTATTGATGGTGTCCAAATACAAAATCTTTTTGGGAATAATGAAAAACTTCGGGTACAAACGAAAGTTCTAAATTAAAAATGTACATCTCTTTCTTATCCACACAAAATTTCAATGGTACGTAGCAAATATAGGGAGTGTGTCATCCTATGGTAAACGCAATGATCCAAGCATGTCTCAACCAGTGAACAACGCATACTCTACCGGTGTGTCATCCGAGCCTTCTGCAGCAACGTCGTAGTGCATGAGAAGTCAATCATATGTTATGTTTGGCAGCGCCCGTGCAAAAATTAATGTACTCGTACGACTGTACGAGTATTTTACAATGCTGAGTAGCAGCAGCAGCAACACGTGTAGGAGCTCACTTGCGGTCGTGTAATTGGGTTGTATACGATCGTGCTCGTGAAAATCCCATGACTGCGCACAATTACACACCTTTAAGGCCTTAAATTATAACTGCCAAATTCACAGAAACGTTAACATATGTGCTATTTCCCTATACTATGACGTTGTTGTGTTTTTTAGTTAGTTGCATGCCACACGCGCGGCAGCAGCGCAAGGCCGCAGCAGCCACGCACCAGCAGCCATGGTTGTGCGTGCGCATGCGTGCGACAGTGGCAGCAGCCCATGGCTGCTTGCCGCGGGCTGTGTGTGCGGAGTTTTTTGTGTGTGCATATGCTTGGTGCGGTGAGGTGAATAGCCGTAGTATGCTTGGTTTGCATGAGCCGCGATTATTCGAGTTTCCTTGGCAAAACGCTTAAAGCGAAAGCAACTTGAAATGCGGTTGGCTTAATATTGCTTATTTTTCCGTTTTATTTATTTTAATTAATTTTGTTTATTTTAATTAAAATTTTGGGAGGCTAGGCCTCGGTTTTGAGCGGCATTGGCAAAATTTTATTTTGACAAGTTTGGGTGCTACCGACTTAATTAATTGGATTAATTAAGGGAAATGCGGAATTTAGTGGGAGCTTCAATTAATTAATGACGTCAATTACATAACCGGTTAAACAGCTTTGACTAGTTTTAATTAGGCGTGTTAATCGGATTAACCACCTAGATTAGTTACTAGTGCGCGCGTTGTTTAAATGCATTTTACTTGTTTGATATTGTAAATTGCATGGGCCATTCACAAATAGTGAATGGATGAATGGAATATATATTCTCTCTCACAGGCTTTATGAAATGGAAACTAGTGGGACCCGATTTGGATAGAAAATACGGACTACGTGCCGTTATGTATTTTTGTAAATCTAAATACGGTCTACGCACCGTTAAGTATTTTTGTACCTTAATATTTAGATTATTCCTAGTCGTAGACACTAGTATTTGCATAGTTTGGTTAAGTCTTGAAGACGGCGTATCTTGGAAGACAAAGCCTTGAATTGAAAATGAAGACCTTTTGAATATTTGAAGAATTCAAGGGGTCATGCTAGTTGCCAATATGCATCTATAATTTCGCTTTATATTTTATGCTTATATACATGTGAATTGTTCGTCAGATGCATGTTTATGTTTTCTTTATGTTGCGATGATTAGTTAAGTTCACTTAAATCAACCAACATAGAAATCCTAGGTCCTTAATAATATTGAGTCAAACTTGCCTTTCCAAAACAACACTTACCAACCGAACGAGGGTGATGGTAGGCTACGACAAAGCGAGGTGCCATCACTTCTCCAAGGCTCATAAGGCACACCGGGTATGCACGTTGGTTTTGGTTTAACTCATAGGTATGAGTGAGGAGTCCTCACATACCGTGGCAAAAGAGATACATCGTCAAAGATGCATTAGACGCGACGATTGTCTAACCAAGAGTGGCTTAGAGCCATTAGCAAGGCAATGCTTACCCTAGAAGATTGAGTGTTAAGACAAGCCAAAGCATGCTTAACCACTCTTTGTTTCTTCGGATCTTGGAATCGCCTTATTTTCAAAAAATAGGGACAATTTTACGTGTAAATAAGACGCTAAATAAGTATTGAAAATTTGCATGAATAAAATTCAATCTTATTTAAGTAAATTTGAATGATTTTTCATTAAAATTCTTTCAATTGTAGAATCATGTCTTCAACTAATGACAACGACCTTATGTACCCGGAACTTCCCGAAAAGTTACCATTTTTGCTCAATTTGGTGAACTTTAAGGAATGGGAAGATGAACTCCGAAAGACACTCAGAAATTGCTACCTAGAGCATATCTTGGACACTCCGATCCCCAAAGGGATCATGAGTGATGAAGCTCATGAAGAATGGAGCATGGATTGCAAGAGAGTTTCGAAACTCATGGCAAACTTCATCCCGATTCAAAGGAAGGAGATTTTCTCCGGCTATTTTCCGGACATGATGCTCAAAGCTCTTGAGGATGTAGTCAATTTGAGGGTCACCAAAAGTGCTAGGGGCAATTATGATGGTCACGTGGAGGATGTGACTAGGTCACTCTCCAAAATAAGGATCAAGAAACCGTAAGATGGTTGTCTCTCGAAAGAAAGACAAGAGGTATGGGGAAAAGTCTACAATGCGAGACTTAGGCCCGGAATGCCACTTCAAGCTCATGTAATTAATATGACAAGGCTATTCAACCATCTGGAGCTAATTGGCAAACCAGTGGAAGACGAGCAAGCGGTTCACATGCTTCTTAGCTATCTTCACTCGGGATATGTGAAGCTTAAAATGCGTCTCACCGCCAATAGGGATACACTGTCCTTAAGGGAAGTCATCCAAGAGCTCCAAAAGACCTATTCTTGCAAGAAGGCTAACTTTTCCCTTAGACCAAGGAAGAAGGAGTTCAAAGACAAGAGGAAGATGCGCTGGTTCTATTGTGGTAACCCCGGACACTACAAAAGAGAATGCAGCAAGTATCTGGATGATGAGGTGAAAGGAAAAGTAACCTCAACCTCAAGTATCATCTTAAACACTTGAATATAAGCAATTTTAAAGGGTATTAGATACTGGAAAATTGACTCACAATACACTCCTTTTTCAGGAACCAAGTGAGCGGTGCTTTTTCATGTGGAAATGAGTACACAAGTAGGATAAAGGTGATCTATCCAAGAAAACTTGTAATCTCATGTTTTGTCTAAAGAAGTAGAACTTATTTAGTTTTATGCACCATACTTTTGATGTATTTCTGACGTTGGACGTCGTTTTCATCAACCAAGACTTTTGTTTTGATGTCTTGAATATATTTATGGAATGACACTTTCACGTGTTTTTTTAGACAAAATGTTTGATACCAATGCAAAGAAATCTAAGGCTACACCGTCTAGTCAAACTTACTTGTGGCACTGTCGTCTTGGCCACATTAACATCAAACGCATCAAGAAGCTTCTTCAAGAAGGTATTCTTGACTCATTTGATTTAGAATCCTTTGAGAATTGCGAAGGATGTTTATTAGGCAAGATGATAAAGCAACCATTCTCCAAGTTGGGAGAAAGGGCCGGTGACTTGTTGGGACTAATACACACTGATGTATGTGGGCCAATGAGTACACCCGCAAGGAGTGGTTATCGGTATTTCATAACCTTCACTGACGACTATAGTAGATATGGTTATGTCTATCTAATGTCGCACAAATCTGAATCGTTTGATAAATTCAAGGAATTTCAGAACGAAGTTGAAAACCAACTCGGCAAGAAAATCAAAGCGCTTCGATCGGATCGAGGTGGCGAATATTTGAGCCAAGAATTCGATGACCATCTGAAAGAACATGGAATACTTTCAGAGTTGACACCTTCGGGAACTCATCAATGGAATGGAGTATCTGAAAGGAGGAATCGAACCCTGTTAGACATGGTCCGATCGACTATGGGTCTTAGTGAATTCCAATCTCTTTCTGGGGACATGCACTTTTAACTGCGGCACTTGCACTGAATCGTGCTCCGTCAAAGGCAATGGAAAAGACTCCATATGAATTATGGACAAATAAACCTCCAAGGATGTCTTTTCTCAAGATTTGGGGATGCGAAGCATATGTCAAGAAACTCATTTCTGACAAACTTCATCCGAAATCTGACAAGGTTTACTTTGTGGGTTATCTAAAAGAAACCAAAGGGTATTACTTCTACAACAAATCCGAGAACAAAGTGTTTGTTGCTCGTGATGGTGTCTTTTTGGAAAAGGAGCATCTCTCCAAAATGACAAGTGGAAGGAAAATCGAACTCGACGAAGTTCGAGAGGACGAGCAACAAGGACAAATTGACAATCAAAGTGCTCACGAAGCATCTGTTGACATTGGTCAAAGTCAAAATATGCAAAGTCAAACCGACAATGCAAATGCTCAGTCCATCACCCTACGTAGGTCAACTCGGCCAAGATCTCAACCTGACAGATATCTCGGTGTTGTATTAACCGAAGATCAGGACATCCTAGTAGTGGATGGAGATGAGCCGGCAACCTACAAGCAAGCTATGACGAGCCCCGACTCTGCAAAATGGCAAGAGGCCATGAAATCCGAAATAGACTCCATGTTTGAAAATCAAGTATGGGACTTGGTTGATTTATCCGTAGGTTACATACCTATCGGATGTAAATGGATTTTCAAGATTAAAACCGACAAAGATGGAAATGTATTCATTTACAAAGCAAGGCTGGTAGCAAAAGGTTACAGGCAAATTCACGGCGTTGATTATGATGAAACCTTTTCTCCAGTAGCTATGCTTAAGTCCGTTCGAATTCTTCTAGCGATTGCTGCATATTACAATTATGAAATATGGCAGATGGACGTCAAATCCGCCTTCCTCAATGGAATTTCGGAAGAAACTGTTTACATGGCATAGCCCGAAGGTTTTGTCGACCAGAACAATTCTAAGAAGGTATGCAAGCTTAAGAAGTCCATTTATAGATTAAAGCAAGCAAGCAGAAGTTGGAATCTGCGATTTGATGAATCCATCAGTAAGTTTAGTTTTATCAAGAATCCAGATGAGTCTTGTGTTTACAAGAAGGTTAGTGGGAGTGAGATCGCCTTCCTAGTATTTTATGTCGATGACATTTTGCTCATTGGAAATAGCATTCCATTGTTAGAGTCTGTAAAGGCTTGGCTCGGGAAATGTTTTTCAATGAAAGACTTGGGAGAGGCACAGTACATACTAGGCATCAATATCTATAAGGATAGATCAAAGAGGATGATAGGAATGAGTCAAAGTACTTACATCGATAAGGTACTAGCTCGATTCCAAATGGAAGGAGCCAAGAGAGGGAACCTACCCATGTCACGTGGCATAACCTTAAGCAAGAAGCAGTGTCCAAAGACACCTGATGAGCGAGAAAGGATGAGTCGTATTCCATATGCTTCGCTTATTGGATCGATCATGTATGCCATGATATGTACTAGGCCGGATGTATCGTATGCCTTGAGTGCTACGAGCCGATACCAATCAGACCCAGGAGAGGCGCATTGGACTGCGGCCAAGAATATTTTGAAGTACCTGAAAAGGAACAAGGATAAATTCCTGGTCTATGGCGGTAAAGATGAATTGGTTGTTGAGGGATATACCGACGCAAGCTTCCGGACAGACAGAGACGACTCCAAGTCACAATCTGGATACATATTCTGTCTCAGTGGAGGAGCATTTAGTTGGAAGAGTGCAAAGCAAAGCACAACCGCTGATTCTACAACTGAAGTCGAGTACTTAGCAGCGTCTGAGGTAGCCAAGGAGGCAGTTTGGATTCGCAAGTTCATTGATGAACTTGGTGTTGTACCCTCCATCAAGGGTCCAATAGACCTCCATTGTGACAACAATGGAGCTATTGCTCAGGCTAGAGTGCCACGAGAGCACCAGAAGGTCAAACATGTCAAGAGGCGATTTCACATGATTCGAGAATGGAAGACAGAGGGTGAAATCAGAATTTGCAAAGTGGGAACGGATGACAATGTAGCCGATTCACTTACTAAACCCTTGTCTCAAGTGAAGCACAACAAACACATTGAGGCAATGGGAATCAAGCATGTCGCGAAATGGCTTTGATTTCCATATTATAGTGTTTTAATTAAATTTTGGACAATGTTAATGTAAAGCACTATGATGAACCATTTAGTTTTTGGAGTAATTAAATTTTTTCATGCAATTTAATTCACTCCGTCTCTATTTAATTGTGGTTTAGAATTAAATAATGAGTCCATTCGATTTTAATAAATATTCAAAATAGGGTATCAAGTCAATGGCTTAGATAAAGAAACACCTATTAAGTGAACATTGAATATTTTAATCGAAAATTATCCCTAATCAAGGTCATATTTTTTGTGGACGATTAATGACCATTAGATATTAGTGTGTAGTATGATTTATAGCATCGTTTCTTGTGCTATGAGGATATAAATCATTTGCACAGGTATTGGTTTAGAACCATACTGGATCGACCTATGAGAATACTTTAAGAGATTTAAAATCGTCATAAGTATTTTTCTCATTATTACTATCGGAACTCTTTTCCTTGACCATGAGTAGTGGGAGGTCTCTTGTTTGAGTACTAGTCCGCTTTGGTATCCGCCAAACGTCTGCCGTAACTGGGGATTATAACGACATATATCGGGCGGCTAGGTCCTATTAGTAAGAAAAGCTACATTACAAGACTGGAAATGTCCCCCTACTAACAATAGGGAACATGTCTTGTTGTTTACAAGGCCTCTCGAAGAACGAGACTGTGAAAATGCATGGCCGTGCTCAGATGCATTTTAGAAATCATCTGCTTATTAACAGTCAAACTCGGATTTTGAGAAACACTTCTGGACGTAACAGAGATGACGAGTAATCTTACTCTGTAGTTCATGAAAAGACATAGGAAAGGGGCTATACACTAAATACACACTTGTCCGGAAGGACAAGTGGGAGATTGAAAGGAATGGTGTCCTTCGAACAAGTGTATTATTTTGATAGCGGGTTCAGAATTATTAGAAAGCTAATATATCCAGTAAGGTCAAGTGATCGGAATGCCTGGGTGGAGGCTGCTTCCGATCAGTAATATTAATATTACAGCTTAATGTTGACTGAACCCTTCGGGTCACACCCAAGCAAAATATACGAACCGACTCGACGAATTAATTCGGAAGAAATTAATTCGTCGCCCGAGTGTTAAATATTTAGACGTCGGTAATTCGAGCTTGGAGCGTCAAAACCGATCGTCGGAAGTCGAGTCAAAAATAATAAAAAGACGAGACGCGCAAAATAATAATAAATCGACCATATTCCCAAAATACCCCTATCATAGGTGGCTAGCAAGCACACCAAGCCGAGCCTAGCATGGCTGGCTAGGTGCGTGCTAGCGCATCGTGCTAGCAACCACGCACAACAGCAGCTAGCAGCCGCGTGCACGTGGTGCGTGCAACAGCTAGCTGCCGCAAGCTAGGCGTGCTAGCAGCGCACGCACTAGCAGCCATGCACAGCAGCAAGCCCGCACCAAGTGCGTGGCTTGCGCGCCCCAGCAGCAGCCCGCATCTTGGTGCGGGGCTGGGCTCGGACTGGGCTCGTGGCTGGGCCATAGGGCCGGTCACTATGGGGAAACTTGAGGAATATGGGAGCAAGTGGGTAAGGACATGTGGCACAAGGAGAGTATTGAGTGGGGAGCAAGTATGGTCCCCTACTCTCCATGTGGTCCTCACCAACCCATTTCACATGGTAATGCCACTTGTAGATTTATTATTAGTTTGCAATTTTAATTTAATTTAGCTTTAAATTAATTTGTGGAATTTCATGATCCCACATTGATGGGATAGAAATTCCCACTCATACTTTCCTCTATAAATACCAACCTTGGGATTTGGAGTAAAGTGCTTGAGTGGGAGTTAGAAAGAGCATTCCATATTTTGGGAAAAACTCTTAAACTCCGTTAACACTTGGGTTTTGGTCGGACCTTGCTAACTCCAAGGTAGCGGACCAAAAAAGTCGTGTTCGTCCTTTGTGTGTGGATACCGTTGGAGGCATGACATTTGCGGTGCTCAAGGCTTTCAAGTAAGAGCCCGTTTTGAGAGGGCGAAGCTCGCTTCAAGGGTATGATTCGTTCTTCCTTTTCTTGTGTTTATTTATTTATGCTTTATGGTTTTATTAATTACAAGTGGTTCCTTGGGTCGGGGTTGTTTCCGTGGTGAGTCGGACTCACCAAACCCCAACAGCGGTATCAGACCCCGCTCGTTTATTTTTATAATCATGTTTTTCAAGGTTTATTTTGGCTTATTTTTCTGGTTTAAGTTGAATTAGATTAGTAGCTCGGTAGAAGTAGTTTGCCAAAAAAATTTAAAGTGCAACTCTTAAAAAGCAGTTGCGTTTAGTAAGGGTCTGTTCTCTTCAACTTATTTTCAGTTCAGTTCAACTCCAATAAGTTCAGTTCATTTCTTATCTTAATTTATTTCTCTCATAAAATATTCATTTCAGTTCAACTCTAATCAATTCAGTTCAATTCAGCTTAGCTCAATTCAGTCAATAAGAACAGGCCCAAAGTGCAATAGAAAGTTGATATGACAATCATAAAAAAATATTGAAAATGATTGCAAAAGAAAGTTCTATTAGTTTTGGTGAAATTTTAAGATACAATTCTTATGTATAACTGTTACTCCCTCCATTCCATAGTAGCTAGTTTTTGTATGCATGTTGGGGTGTCAAAAATTACCCGACCCGAAAGGTTTACTTGAAATCGAATTGTTTTCGAACTGGTTGAACTCGAAAAGTTTTCATCCAAATCCGATCTGGAATCAACCCGAAGTTAACTTAAAATCGATTTTACCCGAAAATTTACGATCTAAACCCAATTTGGTATCGACATGTTATTTATCCGAAACCAATAAAACCCGACAATCCAAGACTTGTATTCAATTTAACCAGAAACGAAATCTACCCAAAACCATTTATACTCGAAACATACCTCATTTTACCCGACCTTTTTTTTACCTGATTCAAAACTACCCGCTACCCTAATAACCTGACCCAAAACTTATGAGTTAATTAGTTAACAATTTTTTTTATTATAGTGGAGATGGTGGATTTTAAATAAAAAAATGTAGTTAATGAGGGTTATATTTAATTGTTAGTAGAAGAGAGAAATTCTACTAACAATTAAAAATGGGGTTTATAGGATTGAAAGATAATAAAATACTTGTATAGAAAAAAGCTCTATAATGAGTTTAAATTTACATGATTGATTTGAACTGAGATCTAACCAAATTCGAAATGACATGATTCAAAGTCTATTAAATCCATTTTGACCCAAATAAAACCCAATTAAATCAGAATCCGAGCTTAATTGAACTCGATATGGCTTGATCCGAATTTGACTTGACCCGAATTTGAGCTTAATTGACTTGACCCACCTTTGACTCAATAATAATTAAGCTTGATCCGACTTGATTTGGTTTGTTAGGATAAAATGATCCGTCTTTACCCGATCCAAACACATCGACCCATCGTGGGTTAACCCAAACTCTATCTAGGTACCCGATTTGACACCTCTACATGTGATGCGTGCATTATATAGTAATCAAAATAATTATATCATTATATTAAAACAACTAGGTTAAAACTCTGCAATGCACGATTTATATAAAATCTATTTTTATAATTTGTACATTTTGTTTAAAAATAGATAGATATAAATACGAATAATGCTCTTTGTACAAAAATATATGTACTTGCTAAATTTTAGATTTTCATCAAAATTATGATATAATGTCTGTGTTGCCGAATACATATTTCAATGTAGGAGTCCATCTATAACTGTGCAACTTAAAAGTATTTCATTTTTTCAGGATAAATTGATTGGTTGTAGTTATAATATATAAGCTTCTAATATTAAATTTCAAAATTATTAAATATGATAGCACTAAAAAAAATGAGGATGACATCATCATATCCTTGCATTTAGTCGGAAAGACTTTTATTATGAGAGTGACATGTGGGCAGTGATGACGTCAATAATGCTTATTTTTAGTAATAGTTAAATATTTAGCTTTTGAAAATTTAATGATTATATTTTCTTTTCTTTATATAAAGTTTTCCGACTAAAGTGTATTAATTATTTATATTTAGTACGTGTCAAGGTAATTTTTTGTTTTAAAAGATAGAAGAATGTAAAAATATTAAATTTTTTGTACACTTATTGAGTTTCAAGCTAATTCGAGCGAGCACGAACCAACTCGAGTCGAGTTTTAATTGCGCAAGTTGGGTTTGAGTTTTAACTCGATTTGCACCCCTAGGGGTAAGGTAAGAGATTTTTTTTTTAAAAAAAAATCATGTTATGATTAAATTAGAATAGTTTGTTCAAATAAATTAATTAGAATAATTAGGATTAAATTTATTTAATTAGGGTTATCCTGAGAAATAAAGTCATTTATGTGTACTGTTAAGTTGCCGGAAAATGCATTTAGGTGGTAATCATTAGCATTAGGAAAATTGTCAGAAAATAACAAAATCAATTTGTGAGATTGTACCTTATTTTTTAAAAACAACTATTGTCAACTAATACATTAGCTTGATTTTTTATTTTTTTTATTTTTTATTTTTTTTGAAAATGACACCTTAATCACATAATCCGGCCAAAAAGTCAATAATCCAGCCATTGACTTTTAATTTTCCAAGCTCGTGTGTAACACACTTTTTTTAAGATATACACGCTTAAGCTTTTATTAGGTTAACTGCTACCATATAAGATTCCCAAATTGATTTGAAAGGTGAATCTCATGGCTTCAATGATAGAGTAAAAACATATTCCTAATCCTCAACCATAAGTTATGTTAATAGACCATCTCAACAAAAAGATTAAACTTATGGTTGAGGTCCATGAATATGTTTTATACTCTATCATTCAACAACCATAACAAGAAGAACCCAAATATGCATAACCAAAACCTTTAACTTGCAAACTATGTTAAGATTGAATGTCTTACATTTTGTTTAACTTGCAAATTTGGTAGTAAAATGAAAGTAATGGACGGATTTTTGACTATTTGGCCGGATTATTATTGACTATTTGGTGGACTTCCATGATTAATGTGTCATTTTTAAAATAAAATTTAAATTAAGGTATTAGCTTGAGAAAAAAAAATGATAAGATACTACTAATTCACAAATTGACTTAAAAACAAGGTATATTTTGACAATTTTGCATTCAAATTAATGGCTTTTAGAGATAATAATTAGCAACTTTTTTTTAGCGAGAGTGTTTCACAAAGGGGCTCTTTTGAGATAGTAATTGAGAAATCCTTCTAAATTTTGAGAAATTATAAAGTTTCAAGTAAGTAAAGGCCCATTACCAAGAGCAATTCCCTCCTCGATACAAGAGAGACTAGAACCTAAATTGTGTGTTGCAATAGCAATAAGCAGTCATTGTAATTTTGAAGGGCTACCCCTATTGAAGCAGAATTATTAGTAACTGAACAACCAAAGTTAAGTTTCATTGTCCCTAGAGGAAGAGGGGAATAGTTTACCCAGATAGATCGAATTATTCAATTGTTTCTTAGTAACATTTTTAATGGGAAAATCCAAATAATTAAGGTGCTCTTAGGGCCTTTTCTGATTTACTAAACTGAGGTGAACTGAACTGATTGGAGCTTAACTGAACTGAATATTTTATGAGAGAAGGATATTAGGAATTGGACTCAACTAATTGGAGCTGAACTGAATTAAAATTAAACTGAAGAGAACATACCCTTAATAATGTCATATTGTAAAAGATATTATGGTCTTTGAAAAAGAATAGAGGGAGCATAAGCTTTCTTTTAAAAAAGAAGACTAGTTCTAGTTATCTAGATTTTTTTATAAAAGACAAATATAACAAGTACTTCGTATTACTTTTGGCAAAGTGAATTGCTAATCGTCGCTCCCATTTTACTTAGTAACGCTTCCATTTTGACTTGAATGGACAAATATACCCTTCATGCAAGTTGTGTTATAAAAAAGGACTTTGTTCCCCATATGGACACATTCTATCAAACGGTCCCCTCAAAGTACGACGTGAATATCCCGAGTCCACTAAATCGGTCCCCCCGACCTTAAAACCAAATAGGTCCCTGCGACCACCTTGTTCGTTTTAAAAAAAAATTAATCATAAAATTTTTCCAACAGGTCTTGGATCATGGACAACGAGTGGAACATTCGTACGCCGGAGAATGTGTTGGAATATTTTGGAAGTTTTATTTTTATTTTTTGGAAATAGGACATCCGCCTAAAAAATCCGGATGTCCCTTGGTGGATCCGCCTAAAATTTCCGGATCCACCTTGAAACATCCGGAAATTTCAAGCGAAAGTAGGGATCCGCCTAAAATTTCCGGATGTTCCTCGGTGGATCCGGAAATTTTTGGCGGATCCGTTGTTGTTGTTGTTGTTGTTGTTGTTGTTTGTTGTTGTTGTTGTATTGCTGTTATTATTGTTGTTGTTGCTGTTAGTGTTATTGTTTTGTAGTAGAAATAATAATAATAATAATGATAATAATAATAATAATAATAATAATAATAATAATATTGTTATTATTATTATTATTAATAATAATAATTTTTAATTATTGTTAGAGTATTATTGTTTTGAAATTGTTGTTATTATTGTTGTTGTGGTGATTATTGTTGTTGCTATTATGATTGTTGGTATTAGTATTAGTTATTAATGTTAATAATATTATTAGTTGTAATATTGTTTTATAAATATTATTATTAATATTATAAAAAATAACATAATGACATAAACCATTATTTTGTTTAGTTTGTATAGGATATGGAATCTGAAGACGGCGGGTGACGGTGTGAATTATACTGATTTCGTCACAGATACGTTATTTCCAACATTTGAGGATGCAGTTACATGGGCTGATGGTGTTTCCATAAATTTGGGATTTATTTTGGTAAAATCGTCTTATAACAAAACCAGAGATGGTCGGCCGTATCGGTATTTGCGATATGATTGGTCATGGAGGAGCAAGCCGAGAGATTTAGAGAACGCGATACAGAAGGACACAAAAGCCAAAGCTAATGGTTGTCCATTCTACATCAAGATATATTATGAAGTCAGCACTGGCAGTTGGAAGATCCGTGTGAAAAATGATCACACCAGGACACATAACCACCCAATGATTGTGTACTAAGAGGTCGCCGTAAAGTGAGCGTATTGAGTTCGGGTGCAAAACAGGTTGTGCGTGACATGACAAAGTCCAAGGTTGCGCCCCGTAACATCATGGCAACTATTGCAGAGCAATATTCTGATGATCATCCAAACATCTGGCACATTTACAATTGTCGGAATGACTTCAGGATGGAGATGTCTGAAGGAAGAGGAGTTGTTCAGCAATTTCTTCATCTGGCGAGAGAGAGTAAGTACATTTACTAGGTCATGACCGATGATCTCGACGTCTTGCAACATGCATTTATGGTGCACCCGATCACTATCAAAATACTCCGCACATACCCACATGTCATAGGTATGGATTCTACTTACAAGACCAATCGATATGGGATGTCGTTCTTTGAGATAGTAGGTGTGACACCGACAAACCAGAATTTTCTAGTTGGTTATGTTTTCATGCGCGACGAGTGCACGACTAGCTATCGGTGGATGTTGCAGAGATTAAGGGAGTTAATTGGGTTTGATAAAGAGCCATTTGTATTTTTATTAGACCGTGAATTTAGGCTATATGCGGCTTTGAGTGAATTGTTTCCAGGGACGTCACATTTACTCCGTCGATGGCACATCAACAAAGATGTGGAGGCTAAGATGACGAGGATGTTAAAAAATAAGAAGGTTGGTGCAAGTTTTAAAAATGGCAAATGGAACAAAATCATGAATGCAACAACCCAGGCGGAGTATGATCATGCTCTAGCTACCATGAAAGTGAGGTAGGCAAGTTATCCGGTAGTGATTCAGTATGTTGAGAGAACATGTCTTTATCATAAGGAGAAATTTGTGACATATTGGATGAACCAGGTTCTTCACTTTGGTAACACCACCAATTGTAGAGTTAAGAGTCAACATTCAGCAGTGAAAACGTGGTTTGAATTATCCACAGATTAGTAGTTTTACTGTATTAGTTGTTGTCGTTATTACGTAATTGTAATTATAATAAAAAATTAAAATGTATTTACTAATTATTCTTTCTAGAAGACATTGGTTATTGTTGATGGTGTTAACATTCAGGAATTGGTTAATGATTCGACTGAGGAGGTTGCACATTTTCGATCCCTAATTGATGAAGTCATGGAAAGTGATCCGGCTGTACCTCAAAATGTATCGCGAATCATTGAAGAGGAGCTACATTCGGATCATACACACCTTGAAGAACCACATGTGAACCTCAACATTCGTGGTCGACGGAGGAACAATAACACCAGGCATGATCGAAGTTATTTCGAGCATGTGAACCGTCAATACGCTCAACGTGGTGGTGACCAACAAACAGGTAATATTAAAAGTCTGTTGATTTTGAAAAATATATGTAATATTAATATTAAAACAAGTAATACTTGTAGCTTTACTAATAATTTATCTTTTAATTATGTGTAGTAGATCCGTGTGACATTAGTCAATGCAGGTATTTGAACCTGCTTCCAGTTCCAATGTTGCCGTACATTACGTCTTGGAAGGATTTCATTAGTGATGGGAACTGTGGCTTTCATTGTGTCGCCGACTTCTTTGGCGATCAGGCGATGTGGTTTGACGCTCGGGAAACAATATTGAACGAGATCGCGGTCATCCTGATTTGTACGAACGGATTTATGAGCTTGGATGACTTTGGATGAACGTAGAGCGTATTCGATGGGATAGTGGGGCTGTTGGGGAACGACATTGGATGGTTACAATTCAAGATTTATTTCCTATTGCTACGTGGTTCAACGCAAGGGTGATTTGTTTCGGGGTAGGCCTAGTACTAACTTGCTACTACCCATGCATCACAGTCTTACCGCTGAGGGCACGCAACGGGGTCCGGACACCGAGTAGAGAGTTCTGAAAAGTCCGATGGCATTTGGACACCGGGGTAGGCCTAGTACTAACTTGCTACTACCCATGCATCACAGTTTTAACGGCACTCTGTGAATTATTTAAAAACTGAGTGGCATTTGGTGAATTCTGAAAAGTCCGATGGCATTTGGTGAATTTTTAAATTTTTCAGTGGCATTTGGTGAAATAGCCGAATAATTATTGATCAAACTATGTTCATATTGGCATATTTGTAGAAGTAGCAAGTAGCTAAATTACTTTTTTAATTTTTTTAATTTTTATTTCATATACTCTATTATAATTTGGAGTTTTAGAAGTGAGAATTATTGTAGAGAAGGCCTAAGATTTCATGTCGTAAAATTAAAACTAGTTGAAATTAGCATTAAAGTTATACGGAGTAAAATTATAGATGTTAGGAACAAATTTATTTCTATATGAAGTATATTGCAAACATTAAAAGCTCAATTTAAAGCCAAAAAACGTGTAATCAAATCTCGATCTTGCAAATTTTCTAGAATGACTCTTTTGCATTGCAGCATTGTCTTGAATTTTACACTATTTTATTTGATTTTCTTTTTTTTTCTCTTTTTTCTTTTTAATTCTTTGTCTGTTCTTTACTTTTTTTAGAGTTTCAAAAAACATTAAACAATATTTAACACTAAGAAAAAAGATATAGAAAGTAATTTAACATTTCACGTAAAATATTGTTTTGATTACTATTTTTTTCACACTTACTTCGACATGAAAAAAGGGCTAATTGTCGTTGTTTACTACGGAGTAACTTTTATACCAATATGTTACCTTATGGGAAATTTTAAACCAATTTGTCACATAAAGCTAACTTTTATACCAATATGTCGCAGGTTATAATTTCTATACCAATATGTCGCAAGAGTACTAATTTTTATATATATGTGGCTAATTGCCTGTAGTGGTGTGCTTATATGTCACACTACCTCTAATTTTATTTAGTTGACACTTTTTTTTATCACTTTTACCGACGCCCTATTTTAACAAGTAATATTTCTAATTCTCGACATTGTAAAATTATAATAAGTGGATATTAATATAATAAGCATTGAGAGGATTCAAACAAGATCTCAGTTGACTATGTTTTATCATAGTTATAAATCACAAAAGCTAGTAAAATTGTAACTTGTGAATAGTGTAAAAGTTAAATGGTGTCAACTAAAAAAACGGAGAAAGTATGATTTTTAACTTCTTTTCCAAGAAATCTTAATAGGTTTTGAGCTATTTGAATCAACACTTCATCCTTCAATTGTACTGTTAGTTGTTTGAATTATTCGGCGTTTCAGATTGGGATAGTGGCTGGTAGGCCTGAGCCTGGTGGTTTACGACTAAGGGGGTGTGGTTGGTGGTGGTGGGAGGGGGAGGTTTCGGCTTGGGGTGGGTGGCTGGTAATATTTGTATAACTTTCTAATCAAAAATAGTGATTGTTACAATATAAGAGGAAAACATGATGTATAATTTAACTTGTGAGTTTCACATATAATGTCATTGTGAATTGTTACTTCCTTAGCTTCGTCCCTTATTTATTGCCCCATTTGACTTGTTACGGTCTCCAAAACACATAATCAAACGATTATGTATCCATATTTATATGTTTAAAAATTTAAAAAACTTGATATTAATAAAATATACTATGAGACGATTTTAACAAGATCTCACATGAATATATTATCACTTATAGATTAACGATAATAATTAAAGTTTTAAAAGATTGACTCATATATTTTCTATGGGGCAAAAAAAAAAAAAAAAAAAAAAAAGAGACGGGGGGAATACTTTGTTAGCATTTGGTTACTGTAAGCATCGTTTGAAATGCGCCTACATTAAGCATGTTGGGAATATGCTTGGTACTCATAGGAAGTGGGAATTGACATAATACGATTAGGGACAAGGAAAGTAGGGAGCCGTCAATAAGTTTTTAAAGAACTTGCAAACCGTTCACGGATCATAAAAGGCAACCACGAATAATGGGACAACGATAGGCAACAACGATTGACCCGTGAAGGTTACAACCCATTTATAATCCATGATATTACTAACTCCATATGGTTCGAAACCACAAAAGGAGGATCAGGGATGATAGTACGAAGTGAGTCATGGAGTCACATTCGCCCGTATTGGTCTCTACTCGATTCTTATGGCGAAAAGTAGACCTGCAATCTCAAAGGCATGCAAACAAAGTTTCAATTTGTTCCAAACTATTATTATGATAAATTGGTTAAATATTAATGCAACATTAATTCTAAAATATCGTGATCACTTTAATTAATAAACAAGATTAAAAATGAACCTAAACCGGTCGTCCAAATTATCATTTTCGTCTTGATTTTTAATTAGATATTCCCTTTACCATGCAATATATATGGTGATCATAAAAAATATAATAAAATCAACATTGATTAGGGGATTTTTATCCACCAATCACCGTCTGACAAGTGGACCAACCAGGTTCCGCCACGTGTCCTTCACGTAGGCCAATAGGAGCCTGCCACGTGTCAATCACAGATACGTCCTCTACGGACCAATTGAGACACGCCACGTGTCCACCCATGCCAAATGGGAAAACCGGCCAACAAGGCCCAATCCTGTTTAGAGGCCCGATCAGCCCTAGGTTTACCCTAAACCTAGAGAGTGGCACGCTTCTCAAGACTATAAATACTTAATTAATCCTCATTAAGGAAACAGAACAGAAACGTTACGGAACACACTAATAACCGGCTGATCTCGCTAACAAAGCAGATTACCAACATTAAACACTCTCACCTAGAGAGACCTTATTACTTTAATTTCCGCATTAATTACTCCTTAATCAGGTACTAACTTGACCGTTGGAGGCGGAGCTCCCAGGAGTCTCCGTTATTTTGCAGGTACAGGCGTCCGGTTCCAGTCTCGGAATTGTAACTCTCCCGCAGGACATCAGAAAACCCCGAAACATTTGGCGCCGTCTGTGGGGAGAGTACTTCAGAGATGGCATCCAAGTCTGTACCGACTCCTGAAGAGAGGCGTCCCCTAGACGACCCTCAAGTTCAGTCGGACCATGACACCGAAAGTGAATTTGAAGTTGAAACTCATACAGCTCCAGACGGGACCCTACGGGCCCGACGTACCCGTCATACCGAAAGGAGGGAACGGGAGCATCTTCAAACAGGAAGCGAGCCAGCAGGCGCACCGCCTGCTCGGCAACAGCCGACTGATGGGTCTACTCCCATCACAAGGAACGAACTCATGACCTTCATGAGGGACTTCAAGGGAGAGATTCAAGAGTTGATCAACAAGAAGCCGCCTGCTTCAGTCAAGGAGCAGTCGGCCAAGAAACCCTCCACTTCACTGAAGAGGAAGCCAGTTCAAGGGCGAGAGGCGACTCCTCATCCTAAATCTAGGAAGCGGGAACCACCTGCCCTTGATTTCACAAAATTCCGTTATCCTACAGGAAATAGGAAACCGGTTCGTCATATTCAGGCGGACGGGTCAAAGCAAACATTCACAGATGCTCGGCTACTGCTAGAGCAGAAGAAGAGTGACCGATTGTCAGAGTCGGCTTCTACTTCAAACTTTCAAGACAGTTTGCGAAATGCCTCGATGAGGCATACTAAGTCGTACCATGAGAGTCAGTCAGGCGGCACCTCCCGTCAGTCCGGCTTTCATAGTGCCCAGGCGGTACCAAACTTACCATTTGTGCCGCAACAACAGTATTTTATGCAGCCACCTCCATTTGGTGGACCTACAGCAAAAAACGTCCAACCTATGGACTGGCAGCTACGGTTGCTTAGACTTGGTGAACAGCCGTCGGCCTTCTCCAAGGAAATTACTGAAGCCGCTCAGCCGGCCAAAGTGAAAAATGTACTAGTAGGCGCCTATGACGGCACTACTAACCCAGAAGACCATCTGATGGAATTCACCAACCTGATGTACCTTCAAGGGTTGGATGATCCCACTTGGTGCAAGTGTTTCCCGGCGACTCTCAAAGGAATCGCACAGCAATGGTTCGGCAACCTGCCGACTGGTTGTGTAAATAGCTTCAGGACGCTTGCTTACTTATTTGCCTCCAACTTCGCAATGAACATCCCTGCGAAGAAAACGACCCTTGATTTGGGAACAATTCAGCAGGGCGAGAAGGAGGGGCTTCGTTCTTACATCAGGCGGTTTAACCTGATGAGAATACAGATTCAAGGGTTACCGGATGAGGTAGCTTATACCGACTTTTTTAGAGGTCTCAAAGACGGGTCTACCTTCAAATTTGATTTGGTTCGAAAAAGGGTGGCGACTCTTCAAGAGGCCTTGATTGAAGCAGAAGCCTATATACAGGCGACTGATCTGTGTACGATAAAACAGTCGGACGGGAAAAGGTTCGACAAAAGAGAAGGACGACAGAAACAGTCGTCAAACAAAGATGAGAAAAGAAAAGAGGTCTGGGCGGCTGATTCCTCTAAACAGCCGACCTAGAAAAAGAAAAAAGAATTCAAACCATACTCCCCAAAGTATGCGTTTAACAAGGATAACCAGTTTATCCTAAAAGAAATCGAGGGACGGATCTCAATTGAGAAGCCGGTCCCCATGAAGGGTTCTGCAAACAACCGGAACCAAGATAAAATCTGTGCTTATCATGATGACGTTGGTCATCACACCAATGACTGCATCAGTCTCATGCGGTACCTAGACCGCCTGGCTGAGCAAGGTGATCTTGACACCTATGTCAAGAAATCTACGGGGAACACTTTCTCAAAAAAGCTGTCGGCCAAAAAGAATCAACAGGCCGACAGCTCCGATACAGATGATGCAGTCGTCTACACCATTGCAGGCGGCTTCTCAGGAGGCGGCCCCACTATTAGGGGCAACAAAGATAATATAAGGCGGTTAGATGTAAATTCCGTTCACCAAGAACGGCCGTCCAAATATACATTTCCTGAGATTGTCATCACTGAAGAGGATCTAGGAGGGGTAAGGGGGCCGCATGACGACCCTCTCGTTATTGAATGTAAAGTGGCCAACCAGAGAGTTGGCCGAATCCTCATAGATACCGGGAGCTCCTCAGATCTCATCAGCAGCAAATGTCTGTCGAAACTGAAATATCAGACTGACTGCATACATCCGGCCTCCCACCCTTTAGTAGGGTTTGGAGGAGGAGTCGTCCACCCACTGGGACGAGTAGATTTACCCATTCGCCTGGGCGAAAAAGGGGAAGGACGACACATGGTAGTCCGGTTCCTAGTAGTAGAGGAACTCTCGGCCTACAACATGATTCTGGGTCGACCAACCCTGAATAATTCCAAGGCTGTTATAATCCCGTCTCTTATGTTGCTCAAGTTTGAGAGGGATAATGGAACAGTCGGCTCCCTAAGGGGAAATCAGAGGATGGCCCGAGAGTGCTATCTCTCG
Organism: Chenopodium quinoa; assembly: GCF_001683475.1. Lineage (NCBI taxonomy): Eukaryota > Viridiplantae > Streptophyta > Magnoliopsida > Caryophyllales > Amaranthaceae > Chenopodium > Chenopodium quinoa. The sequence continues at coordinate 8,914,936 of NW_018742204.1, read as the reverse complement.
GATGTCAAGCCCACTGTTATGGCCACTGGGTCAAGTGGAGAAAAAACAGACCTTGACAATGTCAAGGAGAGTGCGCCTGTTCAAGAAGCAGGCGGCAAAAAGAGAAAGGCGTCCCAGACAGAGTCCGCAAGAAAAGCAAGAAAATAACAATCATTGGCAGAGGAGCGGCCGGATGAGTTCCGCCCTCAGCCGGCTAGTGAGCATGCGGACCTGATCTTAGACGACTCACGTCCTGACCGAACAGTCAAAGTTGGGACGACTGCTCTGAGAAACCTTGGTGACGACTTTCACAACCTATTGAAAGAATACAAGGACACTTTGCATTCGAAGTCCATGAAATGCCAGGCATTAGTCCTGATCTGGCGGTACATAAACTCGCCGTGGATCCGAAAAAGAAGCCGGTACGGCAAAAGAAGCGGAACCATGGCGAAGAAAGAAGTCAGGCGGCAGCCGCCGAAGTTAAAAAATTACTTGATGCAGGGTTCATTCGGCAATGTTACTTCCCAGACTGGGTTGCAAATGTGGTGCTTGTTAAAAAGCCGAATGGCACCTGGCGAATGTGTGTAGACTACACAGACTTAAACAAGGCGTGCCCCAAAGACAGTTACCCTCTGCCTAAAATTGATAACCTGGTCGACTCAACAGCCGGCCATGCCTTGATGAGTTTCATGGACGCCTATTCTGGTTTCCATCAAATTCCCTTATGGAAGAAAGATCAGGAGAAGACGGCCTTCGTCACTGATCAGGGGTTATACTGTTACACGGTCATGCCGTTTGGTCTTAAGAATGCCCCGGCTACCTTCCAACGAATGATAAACACTGTGTTCTTTGATCAGATTGGGAGAAACGTCGAGGCATATATTGATGATATGATTGTCAAGACTAAACTTCAGAAAGATCATCTGTCGGACCTCTGAGAAACTTTCGCCACACTCAGGCGGCACCATGTCATGCTCAATCCCAAGAAATGTGTATTTGGAGTTGAGTCTGGGAAATTTCTCGGATTCCTTATCAATCAGAGAGGAATAGAAGCGAACCATGAGAAGGTGCAGGCGGTCATTGACATGCAGTCGCCTCGTACCATCCGAGAGGTTCAGAAGTTAACAGGTTGTCTGGCGGCCTTGGGAAGATTTCTAAGCCGATCAGGCGACAAATGCCTATACTTTTTCCAGGCAATTAAGAAAAAGGCAAGGTTTGAATGGGGGCCGGATGCTGAGGCCGCCTTCCAGAAATTAAAAGTTCACTTGCATTCCTTGTCGAGGCTGGTCAGCCCTTTGCCCAAAGAGGTTCTCTACATGTACCTGGCCGTCTCTGATCATGCGTTAAGCGCTGTTCTCCTTGCTGAAAGGGACGGCTGTCAGCTCCCGGTCTACTTTGTCAGTCACGTACTGAAAAATGCCGAGTTGAGGTATCCCCTAGTGGAGAAATTTGGTCTTGCACTCTTCATGGCTGTTAAAAAATTGAAGCCCTACTTTTTGGCACATACAGTCGTCGTGTATACAGATCAACCTATCAAGCGGCCGCTGACCATCATGGAGTCGTCAGGCCGAATGATCAAATGGGCCATAGAAATACAGAGCCTCGAAGTTACTTTCGAGCCTAGAAAAGCAGTGAAGGGGCAAGCCTTTGCTGACTTTATTGTAGAGATGACTCGTCCTCCTGACTCTCAAGTTCCAGACCAAGTATGGAAGGTATATGTGGACGGAAGCTCTACTTCAAATGGTTGTGGAGCAGGCGTCATATGTCAGTCGCCAGAGGGCGACAGGTTCGAGTATGCTCTACGCTTCAGTTTTCAGGCTTCAAACAATGAGGCAGAATATGAAGCTTTACTAGCCGGGATCCGCATGTGCAAGGCGGCAGGGGCAAGAAAAATAGACGCCTGTTCCGATTCACAATTGATAGTGAGTCAGTACAATGGCGAATACGAAGCAACCCATCCGGCCATGATCAAGTATTTACAGGCGGTCCGACAAGCAGTCGGCTCCCTTGAGGATTTCCATCTGATCCAAGTGCCGAGATCAGAAAACAACCAGGCGGATGCACTGTCAAAATTAGCATCATCCGCCTCCTCTGATACTCCTCGAACTGTTTTTTGGGAAGTAATGGAGAAGAGAAGCATCGAGGAAAACCCTATTGGAATCCTAGACAGAAGCTCAACCTGGATGGATTCAATCAGGGCATATCTGACAAACGGTACACTGCCGGATGATCCTCAACAGGCGGAAGCACTGAAAAAGCGAGCCACCTGTTTTGAAATGATTAAGGGAGAACTTCACAAGAGGGGGTACCTTCAACCCTTCTTAAAGTGTTACTCCAGAAAAGGGACGAGAGATACTAGATGATCTTCACTCTGGTTACTGTGCTTCTCATATAGGTGGTAGGATGCTTGCTCAAAGGGCAAGGCGGCAGGGCTACTTTTGGCCTACTTTGGAAGCAGATGCAATGGAGATGGTGAAAAAATGTGACAAGTGCCAAAGGTTTGGCAAACTAATTCACCGTCCGGCTACTGACCTCACTACCATTCACAGCCCACTACCGTTTGCTAAGTGGGGCATGGACATTCTGGGTCCATATACGCCTGCTACAGGCGGAAGGAGGTACATACTTGTTGCCGTCGACTACTTCACTAAATGGGTAGAGGCGGAGGCTGTAAAGGGAATCAAGACGAAAGATGTAATTTCATTCATTTGGAAAAATGTCATCACTCGGTTCGGGGTTCCCATGTCTATGGTTTTTGATAATGGTCCCCAATTTGAGACGCCTGTTCTCAAAAGCTGGTTGGGTGACCAAGGAATTGCAAACTACTTTGCATCTGTCGGCCGTCCACAAGCAAACGGCCAGGTAGAAGCCTTTAATAAAATCATCTCAGACGGTCTCAAGAAAAAGATTGAACGAGCAGGCGGCCTATGGGCGGATGAACTACCACATGTTCTCTGGGCCATTAGGACGACTGAAAAAGGGGCGACTGGAGAAACTTCATTCCTCCTAACTTACGGCGCGGAAGCTGTTCTTCCAATAGAACACTACGAGCCGACTCTTCGAGTGATGCTATATGACGAAGAGGCAAACTGGGAAGCCATGCGCCTGGCATTAGACTCACTTCCTGAAAAGAGGGGCAATGCTGTCTTGCGCCATGAGATCTATCGCCTGAGAATGACTAGATCATACAACAAAAAAGTACACAGGCGTCCACTCAAAGTAGGGGACTTTGTACTTAGAAAAATGGAAGCAGTTGGTAGGGCTAATGAGTCTGGCAAACTAACTCCCAACTGGGAAGGACCCTACCGAATCTATGAGGAAGTCAGGGACGGTACCTACCGTCTGGAAACACCAGACGGACAACCGTTGCCTCGAACTTGGAATGTAGATAATCTTAAAAAATATTTCTTTTGAATGATGTAAAGTAAAGAGCTACTTAATAAAAGTTTGCACTTACTATTCAATTTTGTATTACGAGGGGCATGCCGTCTGTACCTTTACAGTCGGCTACTCTCCATTGAGTTTTACACTCTATCTTCAGAGGGGCATGCCGTCTGTACCCTTACAGTCGGCTACTCTCCATTGAGTATTTCACTCACAATAGGGGCATGTCGCCTGGGATTATAGTCGGCTACTCTCCATAAGAAGATGGCCGACTGGTTCCAAGCACATAGCCACCCCCCTAATACTTAGCTAAAAAGATTAGGGCCTGGCCGACCCTGTGCCTAACAGGCGGCTACCCTTCTTTTACTTAGCACCTACGTTCACCAAGAACTTACCAAGGCCACAGGCCGAATGATCAGACCAGGCGCCAAGCCAACTGATCAAATCTACAAAACTAATACGACCTGTCCCAACATCATAGCAGGCGTCCGACGGCATCCCTCCGGATGAAATTCGTCGCAGAGAGCAGCTCCCTTTTGGGTGGAACATTGTTCTATAAACTAATTACACGGCACCTATACGACTGTCCCCAAGGGCAACCACGTAGCCGTTTTTGAGACAAGGATAACTCTATCACTAACCAAACCAGTGGTAGCAGTTGACATCTGAGTCAGATGACCGCCTGTATTACTTGGGATAAATGCAGGGGGTACCTATTGAGTTAATAGCCAACATTGGCGAATCAAGGAGTCTAGCCGGCCTATGCCGCCTGGTACCTCTACTTCTCAAACAAAAGTGACGGCGACTGAGTAACTCCAACGTTAACTCATAGTCACTCCCTCAAATTTGGTATGGAACCTAAAAGGTTTGAGTCGTCCGCCTGTTTTTAACAAACAGGGGCACTCAAATCCCTATTCCTACTAGGTAACCTATTGAGTTAATAGCCAACCAACATTGGCAAATCAAGGGGATCAGCCGGCCTCCGCCGCCTGGTACCTCTACTACTCAATCTAAATTGTGATGAAGACTAAGTAACTCCTATGTTAACTTAATAGTCACTCAAACTTAGTATGGAGCCTAAAAGGTATGAGTCGTCCGCCTGTTTTTAACAAACTAGGGCTCTCAACCACTACTCTTGCTAGGTTAACAAATTATGAGTTAAAAGCCAACAACATTGGCATAAAGGGAAACAACCGGTACCCGCCGCTTGTTATCTCTACTACTCAATTCCTTGGCGACTAGGTAATACTCTATTTACTTGGTCAGACCACTTTCCTACTTGGTTAAAATTACAAAAAGACAGGCACACCTGCCTAAAAAGGATCCAGACAAAATAGTTCGAATACCGATTGAATAAATGGCCGACTGATCGTCTATCCTGGAAACAGACAACCAGTCGTCCAGGGGCATAGGCGGCGTACTAATTATCCGTACCTGTCTGCAACGTTCGGCCATGTACAACAGTCGGTCTAGTAAATAATTGGATATTAGATATGGAATACTTGGACAAATTTGAAGCAAAACAAAAATTCATTAAAAATAAGCCGGTCATTAAAGACCAGCAAAATATTCAAAGCCCCGGCCCCCTGGCCGGGTAAATACAAAGCAAACGGCACGCAGGCCGTGGAAAGAATACATTAAGCTTAAGAAGGGGGCAGTTCAGTATTAGCAGCTGCCGCCTGGTCAGCACTCTTCTTGCTGGACTCGGCTTCAGCTGCATCCTTTTTTGATGCCTTACCCCCAAGTGGCACAAGCGCCACAACCGGCTCCTCCTCCTCCAACGCTTCTCCCAACGCCTCTTCTTCAGCAGCCGCCAGGATCTCTTGATTATATGTTGCCAAACACTGGCGGTACGTTCTTTCCCAAGAGGCAAAGTCGGCATTGGGGAAGAGGCGGCCCCAGGTCATGCGCTGGATTTGAGCGGAGTCTTCCATCATCTCCCGGACGAGCTCTTTCTTCTCTTGCTCGGCCTTTTCCGAGAGCTCTTGGGTAAGACTCTTCTCTTGGCTCACCAGGCGTTCTTTTACGCTGGCCAAGGATTTCTCCATGGCTTCGTAAGAGTACATTTTTAGGCGAAGAGGTTTCAGCTCGGCCTTAAGATTTGTGATGGTCGCCTCCAGCTCGTCATTCTTCTTCTGGGCCGCCTCTAACTGAGCCCGAACAGCGGCGGTAGCCTGCGCCTGATAATAAAGAATATCAATGGTCAGTACTTCATTTTGGGCAATTTGAAACATTGCCTTATCACAGTCAGAGGCGGCCATAGCTTTTGCAGCCTTTACCTCTTTGTTCTTCCGGTCAAGCGGCTTGCGAAGGCCGTTCACTCGGAGCAGGGCCTAAGTAAAGAGAAAAAATGCGTCAGTTTCCAAACAAAAAGATAACAGGCGTCCTGGAATTCAAATACTCAAAAGTATACCTCAGCAAGGACCCCTGCAATCCCATCAAGGTCAAGGGTGCCGACACCCCTGACCGCCTCCCTTTCAGATGGAGGAACTGCTTTGATCATGGACTTGGCTACCTCTACCAAGTCAGGCCCCTGAGGGCCGGCTGCATCAAGCGTAAAAAAGCAAGTTAGACCTAGTCAAGAAGGAAGCAAGTGTAAAAGTTTTTACAAGTAATTGTCCATACTTCTAGGCGGCCCCGCCGGAGTTTTAGAAGAAGTGGCCGGCTGCTTCTCAGCCGCCACTGTTTTCCTGGAAGACCCAGGAGAGCTTGCAACAGTCGTCCTCCGGGCCTTGGGGTCCGGCTGTTGCGAGGAAGAAGTTCTTGGAGTGCCCGACTGAAAAAAGAAAAAAAAAAAAAAAAAAGAGTTAGTATATGCATAAGACAACTCCTAAAAGAGGAAGAGTTTCGAAGCCTACCAAGGGTGCCCCCTTGTTGGGGGAGTCGGTACAAGCCTGTTGCATGAGAGAGGCCCGCAACATGGCCGCCGCAGTCTTGGATGCTGTTATTTTACTCATGGCGTCAGCTGCAAAAAATAAACAGCAAAGTTAGTAAAAATCCCAAGTAAACAAGGCGTGAAAAAACAGAGTATTTGTCAGGCCGGCTACCTCTAGAGCACCGACTGCTGAGGCCACATGCGGCCAAAAAGTACTCGTCATAGAGCCACTTGAAGCTCGGGACGCAGTTTAGGGGTACTTGCTCTCGTACCCCTGAAGTAGAGTTCACCCTAGTCTCTACTTTGAAGAGTCCTTTGTCTAGGATCTCTTTTTTAGCCTTTGGGGGAACAGGCGCCATGCTGTGGCCGCCTGCGAGAAGAGGCGGATCCCTATTCCACTTGTTAAAGCGTTTGTTCAGCTCCGTGTCTGAACCCTCGATGATAAGGAAGGTGTTCCGCCAATCCTTCCATTTGTTCGCCTTACCTCTCGTCATGAGGTAGCCCCTATGGCTTGTTAATTGATACCAGCCGGTACCTCCCGACTTAGGGGTCCGGCTGAGATAGTTCATGTGGGCGAAAGCCTCAAAGCTTGGCTCCACCCCGTACATTTCGCACCCGACCACATAGCCGAGTACGTTTACCCAAGAGTTGGGGGCTAACTGCCATAACCCCAAATCATACCCATCTAAAATCCGCTGAACAGCCGGATGTAATGGGAAGCGCAGTCCAGCTTTGATGGCCGCCACATAGCAGCCAAAGCAGCCGTCATCATAGCTGGTACCAGCCGGCCAGACGACAGTGTCTTCTGGATCCGGCACGAACAGTAAAAATCCGGGGCCCATTCTGTGGTTAGCTATAAAGCTCTCCACTTTGTCTTGCATGGCTGCGATCCGGCCCCAGGGTACCGTGCAGTAGTAGGGGGTGTTTTCCTCTCTGTAAGAGGCGGACGGCTCCGCCCAATTGCCCCCTTCTCAACTGCATGAGAAAGTCTCGCCTCTTGTAGGCGGCTGTTTCTTTCTTCTGAGCCTGGAGAAGCGTGGCCAGAAGAGCTGGACTCGGACTCGTCCTCTGACGAGTCCGAAGAGGATGACTCCTCCCCTCTCCCAGAGGGGCCCGCCTCCTCTCCCTTAGAAGGAGCAGGAGGAAAATTAGACATATCAACGGTGAAATGGGAAGGGACCACCTTGACCCCTCCCTCAGAACTGTCGGCTTGGCAGCCGCCTCGTTTCACTTCTACATCTGGCGCCTGATCAGATGTTTCACTAATGAGCACCCTTTGGGAGGAGCCGTCCGAGTTTGAGATCATAGCAGTCTTTTTTGTTCTGGCCATCACATTCTGCATAGACACAGATACAGTCGGACTTTGTATAAAGGGCAAAGATGGGTCCAGAAAAGGGCAGGCGGCACTCCTAGTCCTAGATTCAGCCGTCCCCGGTGACCGGCTGATCACTAACTTAGGTCGTGTCGTGTGCTTCCGTGGTGCCATTTCAAAAAATAAAAAGAAAAATTAAGAGTAAGAGAACTGACAGTTACCTGAACGAGTGACGGTTGATGAAGTTCTGAAAATCCTGTGCAGTCGGCTTGTTAGAACAGGCGGTAGGCAGAAAAGGTCCGAAATGTCAGAGCAAGTTCAGGGGTCCGAATGTTCTCGCAAAGTTCTCAAATGTGAAAATGACCGAAGTCAGCACTTCCTTATATAGGCAAAGTGAGAAGGCGAAGGGTCGCTTCCAAATTCAAAATTTGGGCGGGAAAATCTCTCGGCCATTTGCAAGGTGACACCTGTAGCAGGGCGTCGCCTGTCACCGTGCGGCACCTGTCACAGGTGACACGTGACCAGTCACGTGCCACCTGTGAGGGGCAAATGATTAGGGGATTTTTATCCACCAATCACCGTCTGACAAGTGGACCAACCAGGTTCCGCCACGTGTCCTTCACGAAGGCCAATAGGAGCCTGCCACGTGTCAATCACAGATACGTCCTCTACGGACCAATTGAGACACGCCACGTGTCCACCCATGCCAAATGGGAAAACCGGCCAACAAGGCCCAATCCTGTTTAGAGGCCCGGTCAGCCCTAGGTTTACCCTAAACCTAGAGAGTGGCACGCTTCTCAAGACTATAAATACTTAATTAATCCTCATTAAGGAAACAGAACAGAAACGTTACGGAACACACTAATAACCGGCTGATCTCGCTAACAAAGCAGATTACCAACATTAAACACTCTCACCTAGAGAGACCTTATTACTTTAATTTCCGCATTAATTACTCCTTAATCAGGTACTAACTTGACCGTTGGAGGCGGAGCTCCCAGGAGTCTCCGTTATTTTGCAGGTACAGGCGTCCGGTTCCAGTCTCGGAATTGTAACTCTCCCGCAGGACATCAGAAAACCCCGAAACAAACATTAATATTGGAAGCAATTCAACAATAAATTGTTAGTCAAATCAAATAATAATAATAATAATAATAATAATAATATAATAATAATAATAATCATGATACATTGATACTAGCAATATTAAAATAAAATAAGTAATTAAATTAATTAATTACTTACATTTCGGGCGCTCCTTTAAATTGCTACATCATGAATAAATTGTTAGTAAGTTCAATAAAAAATATAAATTAAATTGAAACAATTAAATTAAAAAGTAGAGTTGATTTGGTCTAAACCCTCAGTTAATTATACCTTTCACGCCCTGATTTAAGGACGGAACCTCGGGTGTTGTATGGACTCCTTGGAGCGCTTAGGCGAAGTATTATAGAAAAATAAAGTGGCCAGGGTTTAGGCTAAAGCAAGAGAGAAAGAGAGAAGAGAATGATTATTGGTGTAGAGGGAGAAAAAATGATTTTTGGTACCCCAAACTGTAGAAAAGAGGGGGGTATTTATAGAGAAAATGAGTAGAGGAAACACACAGAAACCTAAAAAGATCAAACCCTAGTTTTGGGGCGCCGTGACACGGCAGAGGTTGCTGCGACTCAGAAAAACGTGTCGTGACATGATACGATACATAATACCGCATTGCAGTGCAATAGCTGCCAAACACGGGAAAATCCCGTGACACGGCAGAAAATGCCGTGATGTGGCATAGTCCACCGTGGCACATACTACTTTTTCCAAAATGCGTCCAGATTCATAAACACATGAGGGAATGCGGAAAATGCACGAAAAAAGCACCGTGACACAGTAGAATACCATGTCACTGCAATATGCACCGTGCCACGTCAGCTTTTTGCCGCTTCGCGACATTTTAGCTTGTAATTCCAGTTTTTTTTACGCGTTTTAAAAACTACTATAACTTTTGATCCGTAACTCAGAATAAGGCATATAATATATTATTGGAAATATTAACAAGTCTACTTTCCAACCCAATTAGAATCAGGTCAAAATCGTTTTTATATTTTAATATATGGCCGTTTTAGTGAAAGGGTGTCGATTTTGGGCCGAATTTAGTATTTTGCTCATATCTTCTTCGTTTTAAATCAAAATTGGGCTTATGATATATTGTTGGAAAGCTTATTGAAAGGCCTATAAAAAAAAATTGGATCAATTATAGGTCCACAAATTTCTCTCGATTTAGTGATGTGGACACGAAAATTGGAAAGTAAGTTATGGTTTAGGGAAATGAGCTAGGAATTAGATTGGTTTATGAAATGTATTGAATGGAAGCATGGATTTAAGCACTCCAAAGATTAAATACTCAACCTGACCAATAATGGCGGTGAAAGGTTGTTAATCATCGGATTTGGTTTCAGGGAGACATTTTTAGGTGTCTACAATTACGTAGGGTCATAAACTTATTTCAAATTAGGAAAGTATAGTGTGAATTCGAATTCACGATGAGACAAATACGAAATATAATTTATTGGAAAATGCTTATAAGTTTTTTAATATGTCATTTTTTGAGATATAGGAAAAAGTTTATTGACATTTATTTAGAGTCATTAAAATTTTCATAAAATTAGAGGACATATATTAACATCTGGTTGGGTCGATGCTCAATGAAATGGATTTACCCAATAAATTGTTTACCTGATTACTGCCTACAAAAGTAACATACATATCACAAACTATTGCATTGGGTTAGTCAAGCCTGACAAAATAGTTTGTGTGGCGGAAGATCGGAGATGACGATGACAATGAAGACGACGATGACGATGATGACATCAATGGTAGATCTCCTTATCTCCCTATAGGCGATGATGATGATGACAATGACGACATCAATGGCAAAGGAGAGAAGCGAGGTCATTCACGGCGGAAGAAAGAGAAAGTTTAATTCTCGGATTTTTCGAAAAATGCCAAAAAAATCGAATTAGGACTTTCTTATGTGATGTATTATTGTTGAAATTGTTTGTCCCATATGATTATAAGTTGAATTGTAAGCATTTTGATGACAAATACATGTATTTTGGTTGAGAAATGAGCAGCTTATATTATATCCATGACCTTTAGTACAAGCTCTTCAATGGAAGTTCTGCCATTGTTATACATATCATCAAACAAATTATACATATCATCAAACAAGTCTATCCTCCACCAAATAATTTATACACTAGGTTAAAAAACAAAATTGGCACCGGTTCAAAACCCCTTAATGCCACCGGTTTGAACCGGTGCCAATGTGGGGGGTGCCAATAAGTGGTTTAAAAAGCCACCGATTCAAACCTATGGCAAAACTCAGAATTGGCACCGGTTAACCAGTGCCATAAATCCCAAAAAAAAAAAATTAATCCAATGTTTTTGGCACCGGTTAACCGGTGCCAAAAGTGCCAAAAAATCAATTTTTTTTTGTCTTTTTTTACTTAAAAATTAAATAAACTAAATTAAAAGAGAACACAAAATATAAATCGAACATCACAATCAATATAATCGAATCTGTTCAATATATATATATATATATAACCAAAAAAGTTTTACAATATAGATCAATAAAAAAAATTACAACATATAAATCAAAAAATAAAAAATTACAACATATAAATAAAAAAAATACAATATAAATAAAAAAAATTACAACATCACAATAAAAAAACCCTATACAATATCTAAATCAATATGCTTGCATCTTGATTCTTGCATCAATATACCTGCAAAAAAAAATCGATTAAAAGAAATTACAGTAGCTGCGAAAAAATATTAAAAAAACCCATAAATAAAAAAATTAGTTAAACACCCAGAAAATAAAAAAAAAATCGAATTAAAATCGATTAAAAAAACCGATTAAAATAAAAACAAAAATCGAAAATCAGTTAAAACCTAGAAAATAAAATTAAAATCAATTAAAATAAAAAAAAATTAAAATCGATTAAAATAAAAAAATCGATTAAAACAAAAACCCAGAAAATAAAAAACAAAAACGAAATAAAATCGATTAAAATAAAAAAAATTGAATAAAATTAAAAAAAAACCCAGAAAATAAAACGAATTAAAATCGATTAACATTAAAAAAAATTGATTAAAAGATCTATTAAAAAAACAATTAAAATCGATTAAAAAAACAAAAACCCAGAAAAAAAACGATTAGAATCGATTAAGCCTCAATAATTTTGGATTAAACCCTAACCTTGCTCATGCATGTATTCGTGGTGGTCTTGGAGGTGGTGGAAGTCGGTGTTGCATGTGAAAGTGGTGATCTTCGTGGTAAAGGAAAGGAGAAGTAGATGAGGGAGAAGGAGATCGAGAACGAGGGTTTGATCGGTATCAAAAACCCAGAAAATAAAAAAAATAAAAAAAAATAAAAAAAAAAGAAGGAAAGAGGAGGAGAGGAGAGAGAAAGAGTAGGAGAGAGAAAGAGAGAAACGACTGAGAGGAGGAGAGGAGATGTTAGGGTTGGGGTTTTGTAATGAGCCGTTTTTTTTTAAATACTTAAAGCCACCGGTTCACAAAGGCACCGGTGGTAGCTCACAAAAGCACCGTTTCAAACCGGTAAGGCCACCGGTTTGAAATGAACCGGTGCCATATGTCATGGTTCATTAAGCCGCGCATTTTTTAGCCCATTTTTGCCACCGGTTTGGAGTGAACCGGTGGCAATTAGGGGGTGCCTTTTTAATTTTTTCTACTAGTGATATCATCCAATTATCTATACATATCATCTACTGGCTAGATGAATTACCCTAGATAAATGATATTCTCTATTGGTTATATGATATTATGACTGGATGATATCCTCTATTGGCTAAGAAATATGATATCATCTTGTTGGCTATATGATATCATGGGTGGATGATATCCTCTATTGGCTATATGATATTATCCAGCCATGATATCATCCCGCTAATAGAGGATATCATCCAGCCAATAAAAGATATCATTCAACCAGCAGAGGATGTCATCCAGCTAATAAAGGATATCATTTAATCAACATAGGATGTAAAAAATCCGCTGGAGTGACGAAACATATTATCAGTCCGGACTGACGCAATACCTTCTCTATATATATAGGAAAAATTGTCATGATTAATTCCAACATTGCCTCATCTGCTAGTATTAATCCATATTTTGAATTTTTTTATTAATCTAAGCTTTATATCCCATCTGCTAATCACACTCTCAAGTGACTAGTGACCGATTAGGGAGGTAATTTTTTTAAAATGTAATATACACGTGTCAGCATGTGATTAGTAAAAACGGGATTACAAAAAACCTCCAACCTAGCCAACAAACCCGCCAGCCCATAGCCACCCATGGACAACCCCCTGCCAGCCCAGCCCCCTTCCCCTAGTGTCGGCCAAAATGCCCAGACCCCCTTCCCTTCCCTTGGTGTAGACGTTGCCTACCACACTCCGTGAGTGCAGTTTTGGTTTTTAATTAGAGAATAAAATTTAAACTACCACTACTTCTTATTGGTGGTGTTGGTGAGCGAAACTAGTGATTCGGTGTGTTGCGGTGGCTGAGTTGTTGGCTGCTGCGTGTCCAGCGGTTGTAGGTTGTTGCGAGTTGGTGGTTGTTGTAGTGCGGTGGCTGATTTTCTACTGTTGTTGGCAGAGTTTGTAGTCCGTCTTTGTTGAGTGCGCAAAATGCAAGGTGGTATGCGTTCGAGATGTTGCTATAGTAGTGAGGGAAGTTGTGCCGTTGGTGGCGGGTTTGTGGTGAGTGGTGACAAGGATGGAGGTGGTGGGTCATTGGTGTGAGTTGGGAGTTTTTTGGGGAAGGGGAAACGGGGAGGTGGACAGGGAGGCGGCGAGCCGGCGATACAAAGGTATGGGAAGTGGAGGGAGTGGTGCCGACGTAGTGGACTGCTGGCTGGTGGCTAGTTGTCGTGGTGGGGAACCAGAGAGGGACAGGGGAGGGGAGGAAAGAGAAGGTGTTTTTTTTTTTTAAAAAAAAAGAAGACTAATATTTATTTTTTTAATTTTATTTTTAAAAAACAATCATATGCTGACAGGTGTCTTGTAACCTGTAATATTAGGTTACATGACCGGTTGGGAGTGTTATTGGCTAACGGGGTATAAAGTTTGGATTAATAAAAAATAATCCAAAATAGGGATTAATATTGGTGGACAAGGCAAAGTTGGGATTAATCATGGCAATTTCTCCTATATATTAATCATGGCAAAGTTGGGATTAATCATGAAAAAATAGGGATTAATATTGGTGGATGAGGCAAACTAGGTTAGGTCCCGTACCATGCACGATTATTTTCACTATTTATCATTAGTTTAACGCTACATTTAATTACAAAAAAAAAAATTATACCTGAGCTAATTGCAAAATAAATGAAAATTTACTAATTACAATAGAAAAAGAAAATTATATCATAAGAAAAAGAGGGAGGAGTATTACATGCTCAACTAATAATATGGAGTATTAATTATTGATAAAAAAAAAATTATTGCATAGTATTAAATAAAACAATATTCCGTTGTTTTAAGTTGTCAAAGTTACCCTTAAAAGAGAATTTTTACATAGAAATTGTTGAACATATACATACTATTTTGTTTGATAAAAATATTAGAGTAAAATTAAAATTGAATGGAACACAATTATTTGAGAGACCTTTTATTTGGGTAAATATTCACATTTAATTCTTGTCAATTAAATTTTTTTGTAAATTAAGAAATATATTATTTGAGAGATGACCATGAGTATTTTAGGCTAAATCCATTATAGAAATTAGAGAATATATGTTGAAATAATCACTCTTCCTATAATTGATTTGCTACATAAATTCTTGTTGCAATTATTTTGCTTCTATTAAGGAATTTTTTTTTTTTTTTTTTTTTAAATCATAGCTACTATTAAGGCTATTTACATTTTAATTGATTCTTTTTAACCTCATTAGAAATCTATTTAAAAAAAAATAAATTAAAAAAACCCTAAAATAAAGGACACATCAAGAGATGATACGTGTCATTGCTGATGTATCTTTTACAAGGTTATTGATGATATGTGGACTACTATTGTATATTATCAAAGTGGGGAATAGTTCAATCATCAAAAAGAAAAAAAGACCGATTAATAATGTGTTGTCTTATTGGTTAAAACTAAGAGCTCGTGTATAATAAATTATACGAAATAGTTTATCTACACACTTCAAATTACGAATATGAAACCAAATAAAAACTTGAACTAACTTCACTATTATATATAGAAAAAAAAAAAGTCCATCTAAAAAAGAATCTAAAAAGAATTTTTTTTTAAAACAATAAATAAAATAGCACATTCTAATTGGTAACAACAACAACAAATCCTCGTCTTAGCCAAAATTCCCACCCTCCCATCCCTCCCTACCTTCTACTCCTTCGGTCCTCAACCCATATATTTGCACTTTGTAATTGACAGATGTCTTCATGTCATCCTTTCTAACTCTCCTCCCCCCTTCCCCCCTCACCCCTTCCTCTTTCTCTCTCCTCCAATTCTTCTCTCATTTGTCAATATAAAAGTAACACCATTTTCTTCAAACTAGTCATCTTATTTCTCCATCAATCAACGTTCATCCATTTTTCTCTTTTTTTTTTTTTATAACAATGGTGGTTTCATCTCATCTTGCATTAGACCAATTCATCAAAACATGCAAACCAATTAACACAAATAACACCCTTTTTCCTATTGTAATCCCAACTATAGACTTAAATTCTCCAAATGCTAAATCAATGATCGTTAAGGCGTGTACCGAACTCGGCTTTTTTAAGGTTGTTAACCATGGCGTTCCTACTCATATGATGACACAGCTGGAAGACGAAGCTCGTAGTTTCTTTAGTTTGCCTCAGGCTCTCAAGGAAAGTGCTGGAAGTCCTAACCCTTTTGGGTATGGTAACAAGAAAATTGGTCGTAATGGCGACGTTGGTTGGCTTGAGTATCTTCTACTTTCGGCTTCTCCTGAGTTTATTGCCCAAATTTGTCTGTCCATTTCTCCTGATAATCCTGATGTTTTCAGGTTTCACCTCGCTCTACTCTGTTTTCCTCTGTTTTTGCTCAATCACAATATAAATATATATGTAAATACTACCTTTATGTGTCAAATCGTTTCAAATAATATGAAGCAGAGTTATATACCATAAAAATGACTACTAAGACCAATTTTGTAATGACACGTATGTTCAGGTGTGCTTTAGTGAACTACATAGCAAAAGTGAAGAAAATGGCAGTTCAAGTATTGGAAACAATGGCGGAAGGATTGAATCTAAAAGGAGAAGACAGGAATGCTCTGAGTAAGTTAATAAAAGACGACGAAAGCGACTCGTATTTCAGGCTGAACCATTACCCACCAAAGCCTGAGGCATTTGAAGCCATTAGTAGTGGTAGAAATTTGGTAGGATTTGGCGAACACACAGACCCACAGATCATCTCTGTTCTTCGATCAAATAACATTGGAGGCCTCCAAATCTCTGTAAATGATGGAAGTTGGGTCTCTGTTCCACCTGATGATAATTCCTTTTTCATACTTGTTGGTGACTCTTTGCAGGTAAACCAACCTTCCTATCTGCTTCGCCTATTCTTTGTTTTATATTCGGGAATTCATGACTGAATCACGCCACAATCAGTGTACTAATCTAGTTGTACCTTATATTATAGTGTTATGTTAGAGTTTTGTTTGATAAATGAAATTGAAGGTTTCATAAGACAAATGGATTAAAATGGCAAAACATTTAAGGTGGAATAGTGATCATGGGATGTTGGATATTTGATAGTGAGGTCTAATTAATATGGTAGGCAGTCAAAAATTATGATTAGAACAATCATTATAGGATGGAGATACATTAAGTTTCTAGCTAGTTCAAATTCTCTTTGTTTTGGGTGTATCTTTCAAAGACCTCTTGTGCTATATTCCCTTTGTCACGTAAATTGTGCAATCCTTTTGCAACCTGAACTTGTGAATGTGTGATTAAGAAATTGACTATAGAAAATACAAAATATCAAAAATTAAAATAAAAAACATAAAAATTAGTTAAAGGTTATTAGTTGTGTCGCATCATGTCAACTTTAAAATGGTATAAAAGTAAAAAGAAAAAAAAAAGAGGGAAAAAAGCTAGTGTTTTACGACATTAGAACATGCAACCTACTAAGTCATTAAAAGTTACTTTATAAACACGCAAAATATTTCATATAATTTTTTTGTTTTTTTGACGATAAATTTAATTTAAGTATTCTTATTTACTTTTCCTCTCTACACAACCTAAAAGCAACTCTAAATTTGCCCTTAGAGACATATAAGTAGATTTGGGCAGTGTTTTAGTGGGCTAACTTATTAAAATTTGTACTCATTAAAATTGATTGTGGCTTAAATTTGTACGGTCATATTTCTTTGGTGGAGATGTGAAGAACAAAATTAATGTGTTCAAACTATACATTTATCGGCTGATTTGTCGAAATTGAGTGTTCAAATTCATAATTCAATAATGAAATATTCTAAATAGTTTTGACGGCTAAAAATTTGTCAAAATTGAGGGGTCAAATTCATAATTTAATAATGACATAATTTTATTATATTTACACAAAACGATCACATGATGAGATAAAATAATAGTATTCATACTACATTTTTTGACCAGTGGTAAAATCTAGTATGGATTTGGACAAGTTCCATTAAAAGTGAAAAAGTTAGTTTGAAATTCTATGATCCTATCCATTTGTGTACTTGTTTGGGAAGGTACCAATATAATATTGGTGTACTAGCTAGCGTCATGGTAAGGTTCACAAATCATGTGTTAAGGTTTGTGCAATTGTTTACATGTATGAAAGGTGACATTTATCCGCACCATAATTCCTTTGTTGACTTAGATGTTGTGGTTTTTGTAGATGTCACATTTAATTAGTACGATTTGAGTTTGACATCAGACATTTTTATTCATAGATACATAAGAATATCAATTTTAATTACATAGTATTAATTTTAGAGTTGATTTGTATTGTAAAATATCTCAATCTACATCGAAATTAGTCTTTTAATATCAAATATAATTTACATAGGAGCCAAGTATTATTGGTTTGAGTCAAAGTTTTTGTCAAACTAGATATCGATAGTACGGAAAAAGTCCGAATAACATTTAAACATTCCATGACTAATACTATGTGGTCGATGTCAAAAGGATGGAATGTCCTTATTTTTTTTTTCTTAAGTTTTTTCCAACCTTATCTCATTTTAAGAAAATAAGTGTTTATCCCGTATGAAATATCTAAGTTATTGTTTTGTTGGTTGTAGGTGATGACTAATGGAAGGTTTAAGAGTGTGAAACACAGGGTTTTGGCTGACAACAAGAAATCAAGATTATCAATGATCTTCTTTGGGGGCCCACCTTTACGTCAAAAGATAGCACCTTTACCTTGTATTATGCAACAAGGGGAAGAAAGCTTGTACGAAGAGTTCACATGGTGTGAATACAAAAAATCAGCTTACAAATCTAGGTTGAGTGATAATAGGCTTTTACGCTTTGTAAAGAGAAGAATTATTTAGTAATAATGTCATACGTATGTATTAGAGTTAATTATAGTTAATTATGGTGGTTAAGATTTTGTAAGATACAACTCGCAACGATAGTCATGGTAAGTTACTTTTACATAGGAAAATATCAAATTAACAATCAATTTCTTGAGTAATTATTGTCTACTCTTGAACTTGTCTAGTACGAAATATGTGTTAAGTATATAACATTAAGGTGTTTGGTTCATCTAATTTTGTTTAAAGTTATATTATATAATCAAATAGTATATTATTGCGTTTGAACTTGGTTCAATTTATATTATCTTGTTTGAAATAAAATAAGTTAAAAATAAGAAGAAACAATAGACCTTGCTTTTATTGGAGGAAAGAAAAACTCAAGATCGCTCTTTGATCCTAAATATCTTAACAAAAATTAACTCATTTATCGAGCTATTATATGGAAATATAATGTGTTATCTTTTTTCTTTCTTATCATCCATTTTGCTATTTTAGTTATTACACCTATAATATTTAAAATACAGAAAATGAAGTTTCAATATACTCTTCCATCGTGCATCCCTACCTATATTGAATTGACAAAGACATGATAATCCATTTCCTTTAAAAATCAAAATAATTGACCTTATAGAGTTATAGTTCATTGATCCAATAGCTATGAGCCAGATAATTGGGCAGTTAGGAATAAAGAGGAGGGCAAGGGAATCTCCATCCTCAAACAGCCTCACTTAGCTTAGCAAGATGCAAACCCTAAACTTTTAAATCTCGAAGATTTAATGTGAGAATCTTATCAAGGGAGTAAAACCTTGCTTGTTAGAATAAAAGGTAAAAAAATCGTGTAAAAAAAAAATGAATATATGTTAATAGTGTGATTCAAACTTTCAAAACTTTACTAGTCTAACTTTCGAAAATGAAAGGAGTATGAATTGAAGGAAGAAAACATGTGCAGTAGTACACAATCAAGGATATTTGTGATTCATGCCATGATGTCAAAAAGGTGAAGGAAAAGGATAGGTTCAATAAAAGGAATTGACTCAAGCAATGTAATCAAATTAGGCGCGTATTTTGTTTTGTACCCCCAATTTTTTTGTGCAATTTTTTTTTTGTGGTTTCCAATGTAACTACGACTAACTTCCCTAGCCTTAATCCAATAATGTAATATCATCAGTTGATCAGATTATCATGTGGTACGTATTGGTAAGTTGTCGGGAGAAAAGGCTGTATAAGTATTAAAAATTTATCAACCTCTTGTGGTTCTAACGATAAAGAAGTTGGCACGTACCATACATTTCTTGAAATATCAATTTATATGGGCAATTTTTTGAGGGTTAGAGATCAGAATTTGGCCCCTACTACTACACTTTGTCGACTGTGAGGCAAGTACAGTACCATCATGGATCTTTTAATTTTGGCCTACAACCAGTGTTCATAGAAGGGTCACACTTTGATGGAGTCGGATTTGATAAGATAATTGTTAGTTGTATAAATGTTATGTACTATATCGACTTGATTGAGTCTGCTTATAATTACGTACGAGACTAGTATTCTTTGTTATTATTGATTGGTATGATATTAAAAATATTTATACCTGTCAAAGTTATATATATATATATATATATATATATATATATATATATATATATATATATATATATATATATATATATATATATATATATATATATAGGAATTAGGAACTAATCTGGTGCGTTGATCGTTTTTGATCCAACAGCTAATATCCTACCTGCGTTTTTCATTTCAGTAATGGCATTTTGGTATTTTTGCCAAAATGAATGACCTCTTTTCTTTCTCTCTCTTTTCCATTCATTTTCTCTCTCTACGCGTCCTCATTTTCTCTCTATAACATCGATTTCTCCGCCGTGGATTTGAGTTCTTCGTCTTTGCGAATTTTTTTGCCCAGATTTTTCGATTTTGATCTTTTATTACATCGTATTCTTCAGTTTTTTTCATTCATTGAGGTAATTTTCTAATTATATTTGTATTTTGTTTGTTTATTTTGATTTCGTTGTTTATTTTGAGCTGAGTTTTTTTGATTTAGGGTTTTTATTGTAATTTTTCTTAATTTTTGCTTATTAATTGTTATTTGAATTATTCTATACAATTTATTGTTTGATTTTGGGTTTTATTTTTACGATATTGGTTTTTAATTCCTATTTTATGGTTTTACACTTACGGATTCAATGTAGTTGTTTTCTGCATATAGTTGCTATATTGCTTGCTGTTATTAATCTAGTAGTATAATTTATTGTTGTTTTAAATTTACTTTTTGCATTCAGTCATTAACTTTCCATTATTAGTTTTACTTAATTCTCATAACTTCATGTTTTCTAGTTTCTTCAAGTTTTTTTTTATTTTTTTTTATTTACTTTATGCTTTGAGTCATCTACTTTTTAGTATATCTCTAATAGTTTTTATTAGTATATTTTTTAAAAATATTATTTACTTTTAGTTATAGTTTATTTACTGTTTATTTACTTTCTCCTTCTATTCATTTACTTTTCAGGAACATGTCTGAAAGCGTAGAGCATATATTTTTTTTAAAATATTGTTTACTTTTAGTTATAGTTTATTTACTTTTATTTATTGTTTATTTACTTTTTCCTTCTATTCATTTACTTTTCAGGAACATGTCTGAAAGCATAGAACATTGTTCTTTTTCTGTCACTACTGAAGATAACAATGTAAGAATTTTTAAAACACCCACTCAGCCTTTGCTTCCTAAAATATATTATAATTCTGGAGGTGATAAAGAGTATATGCCATGTTCTTCTGAAAACAAACCTTTTGTTGGAATGATATTTGATACCCTTCAAGATGGTATTTCCTTTTATTACAAATATGCTAATGAGTGTGGATTTAAAGTTCGTTCTAGTACTACTAAATCACATAAGAATAAGAATGATCCTACTGGTAAAGGAGTTACTATAATTAAATATTTATTATGTAGCAAAGAAGGGTATGTGACAAATAACAAGTAACCTGGTAAAGAAATTGAAGGTGCTTGTTTAAAGAGAAAGATTGTGAAGAGAGTTGGTTGTCCTGCTAAGATAAAATTTAGGTTTTGTACCGGTAGGAATCATATGGTGTATTGTTTATATGAATATCATTCTCACCCTTTTTCTACACCTATTACTAGGCAGGTTACTAAACATGAAATTGGTTTAAATTTTTCTCATAAGAAGTTTATTTTTGACAACTCAAAGTTAAATATAGGGGTTGTTATGTCTTATAGGATCATGAAAGAACTTTGTGGTGGGTTTCAAAATGTCAGGGGCAGTAAAAATGATTTCAAAAATTTTTCTAGGGACTTGAAAGTTTATATCTCTCATGCTGATGGTGCAATGTTTGTTCAGAATCTTGAACAAAAAGTGAAAACCAGTAAAGGGATTTATTATTTTGATTACTGTGTTGATGAAAGTAGGCATTTAACCCGTGTCTTTTGGGCTGATGCTATTGGTAGAAGAGATTATCAATTATTTGGGGACTCTTTATCTTTTGATTCTACCTATGATACAAATAAATATTCATTGGTTTTCTGTCCTTTTACTTGTGTTGATAATCACAAGAGATGTGTTACATTTTGTGTTGCTCTATTATCTAAAGAAGACATAGATTCTTTTGTGTGGCTATTTGAAACTTTTTTGAAGTGTATGGGAGGAGAACCCTCTTGTATTATCACTGATCAAGATCCTGCAATGGGTATTGCCATAGAAAAGGTTTTTACCAAGACTAAACATAGGTTATGTATGTGTCACATAATGAGGAAGGTACCTAAAAAGGTTGGAACTGCTTTTTGTAATGAAACTGATTTCCTGAAAAAGCTAAGTGCAGTAGTTTGGGATAGAGAGATTGATCCTCATGTATTTATTGATGGCTGGAATAGTGTTATGGAGGAGTTTAACCTTGTTGATCATGAGTGGTTTGCATACATGTTCAAGATTAAACATTTTTGGATTCCTGCATATTTTAGGGACCTATTTATGGGTGGGTTACTGCGTTCTACATCTAGGTCTGAAGGTGAAAACAATTTCTTTTGTAATTTTACAAACCCTCATATGACCTGTGTTGAATTCTTTGTCCGTTATGAAACTGCTCTTGATGCTCAAAGGCATGATCAGGATGAGTTGTACAGGCTTAATAAACTTGAGCCTCAATTGGTCACTAATTTACACTTGGAAAAGCATGCTGCTGTTGTTTATACTCGTTCAATATTTTATGATTTTCAAGAAGAATGTCAGGAAGCCTGTTTTCATGTGGTGTTGAAAGTTGTAGTTCTCTGTATGGAGATGGTGTGGAGTTTTCTGTTATTGTTGATCATGAGAAAAGGAAAAATTTTGATGTAAATTTTGACTTGGCAACATATGAGTCAAGTTGTACTTATAGAATGTTTGAGAGTCAAGGTGTTTTATGTAGACACATTTTGTTTGTTATGAAAGGCAAGTGTATACGAGAAATTCCTGATGCTTATATCTTGAGTCGTTGGAGAAAAGATGTTCTGAAGAAAGCTTTTGTCATAGATGTTGCTCTGGATGATGCTTCTAAGTATGATAAGAAGAAGCAATTGGTCGGTGATGTATGGTCCAAGATTTTCAGTTGTGTGAGTTTAACTGATCAATCTGAGGATGATTTATCTGAGCTTATTAGGACATTATCTTCATTTGAGGAGCAGATGATATTAAAGAATAATCCTAAAAATGCACCTAGTTCAAAAGAGGTAAAAGATGCTGATATTCAGGTTTTGGTTGGGTCAAATGAAGTTGATGTAAATGTCTTGCCTCCAAATCAGTGTCTTAATAAGGGTTCTGCCAGAAGTTCAAAGAGGTTGAAGAGTGCAAAAGAAATAGGTACTGAAGAAAAATCTAAAAAAGGTAGAACTTGTAGAGCTTGTGAGCAATCTGGTGTTTCCCATGACAATAGAAACTGTCCAAACAAGTAGTCTTTCAGGTATTTTAATCTTAAGTGTGTTCTATTTAATATAAAATTCTATTTATTTACTTTAACAGTAACTTCATTTACTTTTTATTTTGTGCAGGTGTTATTATAGTTGGTATTTTTTTTATTTGGTATTTTACCTCTTTACCTTTTTTTTATTTACTTTAAGTTTTAATTTATTTACTTTACATTCTAATTTATTTACTTTAATTTGTGACAAATAACTGATGTTTATTTTTGTGCAGTTATTTTAATACTTAAAAATTAGAAGATGTTTTGGAAGATCAAGATCAAGATTTAATGAACAAATATTTTTTATTATTTTTATTATTGTAATATTTTTACATTTACTATAAGTAATTGTACTACAAAACTTAAGTTTAGTTTGTTTACTTTTAGCTATTATACTTTAACTTTATGAAATATTCCATTTACTTTTATCATATTTTATATCATATGAATTATTTGATTTATATAATGTTCTTACTTACAAAATTAAAGATAATTGCTTGTATTATTCCCTTTGTCCTAGAATACTTGTTACCATATCCATTTTTTGTTCTAAAATACTTGTCACATTTTTCATGGAACCCGAGTTGACAAGATAATTTGATACCGATTTTGAACATGAATTGACGTGTAAATGAGCTAACCCAAATGTAACCCATATATTATTGACTTGGTGATTTCAACTTGATTATAACCCGTAAAATTATTGACTTGAACCAAATTTGACTAAAATTCTAGATTGAATTAATTTTCTAACCATTAATTATTGACTTTACTTGAATGTAATTTGACCGGTTATTAAACTCACCTAAACTTGTACCAAATCTAATAAGATGTAAGGCCGGTTGTAATTCGATCAACATAGGCCGGATGTTAGCGAGGCAAATGAAATAGGAGACTTGACCCATCCCCAGTTTGTTGTATGATCACATTCGAGTTGGTTAAACACTTCAGGTCAAACACTTCGGATCATGTTCGGGTTGGTTAAACACTTCGGGTCAAACTCTTCGATTCAAATTCGAGTTGGTCAACTTCAGGTCAGGTGAGTTCGGGTGTTTTTTCAATATTAGGTCAACTCCATTTTCGAGTCGGTTATAGGCTGGGTTGGGTTAATTTTGGGTTTTTTGTCATTATTTGGGTTAATGATTTTGGGTGAATTTTGGGTCATGCGTCGGGTCATTCGAGTTGGGTCAACTATTATTACTTGAATACTTTTATATCCCATTTCTCCCTTTACTTTATATCCATTTTCTATTAATTTAACTGTATTTTTTTGTACTTAAAATTGAACACCTTATTTCATAAAGTTTTTTTAAAAACTTTTTTCCTTTTACTTTAAATATAGTATTATTTACTTTAACATTTTTTCATTTACTTATAATCGAATAACATTTTTTTGACTTTAATACTTTTTTCCATCTCCACCTCTACTTTTAATTCATTTTTTTATTACTTTAAAAGTATTTTTCTCTACTTTAAAATCGAACACCACATTTCAGAAAGATTTTTTTTAAAAAACTTTTTTCATTTACTTTAAACACATTGTTATTTACTTTAACACTATTTACATTTACTTTTATATCTTCCATCATTTTTGAGAAAGAACAATCCTAGTAATTTAACTTAGATATATAATATGTATTCTTTTTTTTAACACAAACTGGAAATATTATATTAAGTGGCTAAAGCCATAGTTTTAATTACAAATAGCATCACAAAATTTTCACATTTATAATTGATGCTAACCAAAATAAGGTCTAATATTATACTAGAACTACGAAATTGCTATAGAAGTTGTATAACTTGAAGCTGCACCAGTAACTTATCTTCAACCACTACTTAATAAAAGTTTTGCATTAATACTACACAAGTTCAAGTACTCTAAATATCTATGATATATTCAAGTCTACTAATATCATTTACAGTTGGTCTGATTCTTTCTTTTCTTCCCAATCCTCAACATTTGTTATCAGCTTCTGTTTCATTTGATTTCTTTCATTAAGAAGTAGGTCAAGCACTAATATTATATGATGGTGATTCAGTCTTGCAAAAACCTGTAAAAAAAATAAATTATAAATAAATTATACTCTAAGTATAGATTAGTTCTAGAGTGTAACGACTTCAAAAATAAGTATGGTAACTTACCTCTGTTATTGTTCCTAATCCTATGCCATTTGCACCATCATAAACCTTCATATGCAACAGTAGATAGCTTGCTGAGAAATTATCTTCTCTTTCTTTTTGGAATGGAAGTTCAATTATTCTCAGCTTGTAGGTCAGCATATCATTTGCCTGTGGATGCTTCCTTTTTTTAAACAACTTCTGTACTTGTATCACCTGAATGCAATGAATATTAGTATAATAAAAGATATTGAAAAATGAATTTAAAGATAACTTTTTAATCCATTGATTCTTTACCGTTTCTAAGATAAAACTCTGTACTTGCTCATATTCTTCATGTGTCTCATACAAAGTGTTGTCCAGATGATCAATTGTTTCATCTTTGAAGTTTATCACAACAAGAAAATAATGATCTTCTAACATCAGAGGTATATACACCTACATATAGATTTGTTTTTAACATATTTACTTTAAACCTGTTTTTAATTACTTTAAACATATATTGTTCTACTTTAATATTAATTCTGTCTTACACATTGATCTGCATCCAAGTCCAATGATTGTGAAGTGTTCCAATCAATCCATGGTTTTTGTAGACTTGTTACTCCCTTTTTTCCATGGGCTTTCAAACACATTGTTAAAGCATCCTTCCAAAGAAAAAAATTCAATTATTATTTCTAATATTTATTTGATGCATAATTCTAAACTATAAAAGTTAATTTGAAAAACTTACCATGAAGTCAAATCCAAAAAAGTATTTGATCAAGTAATTTTCAGACCTATCTTTTTCCATTTCAATGTTATTCAGGTGGTTTGACCAAGCAGTGATCACATTACTTGAAACTTTCCATTCATTGAGCAAAGCGTTACAATTTTGCCTTACTATTTTAATTGAATCTATAAACCAGCCAACTACTTCGCTGTAATGTAGAGTTAAAGTTAAACTTATGTCAAACAATATTATATATAATGCAATATAATTATTTGTTTTTTAGGAAGTCTAAAACATACCTTTTGTTTGGAAAGTTTTCATTATCATTGATTGCTAAGTAGTCGATCACTTGGTAACATTGCAAACTCATGTTATCCATTACTTCCTTGTGTTTCTTCAAGAAATTAGAAACACAAATCATATCTTCTACCCCTTTCTCCTTCTCTAGTTTTCTAACTACCCTGAACCTTGAAATTTTTCTCAGAAGTTGTTTTCTTTTGGTGTTTATGTCTCCAAAGCAAGAGCAGCACATATTTCTGCACAATACACCTTTCTCCTATTTGCTAAATCAAGGTCAGAATCAAAAGTCTCTCTAGAAAAACACAGCATATGGATCATTGCAAAAACACCATAATCAAGAGTATATGTTGGTGTCTTCCACTTGAAGTTAACTTCATCAAACTCATATTCAAGAATTTCATCAACTTTTTCATGATTAATTCTCTTCAAAAAGTTTGACATTTCCTCCACCTTTAACATTTGTAAAGCAATATATAAGTAAAACAAATTTATAGTATAAATTAGGACATCTTTAATTTATATGATTTACTTTAATAAACATATGATTTACTTTAATTAGAACATCTTTTACTTTATATTTTATATTATATTTTTTATAGGTAATAAAATGTGTACCTTTAATAGATATCCTTTAACTTTAATAAAAATATTATTAACTTTAATCAGATCATCTTTTACTTTATATTTTATCTTATTTTTTAACTGTCATTATAATCTATACTTTTAATACATTTTCATTTATTTTAATAGTACTTTTATTTACTTTAACAATTTACTTTTTATAAACCAAAAAAAATCTTACCACAATAGATCTAAGAATTTTGTAGAAAGGCTTGTGCATGTCATCATACTTCCTGTTATCCAAGTACTGAATGGTCTGATTCATAAATTTAACCACTATCAACTATAGTGGTTACTCATAAAGATTGGAACAAAGATCTGTCATTAAAATTACAGTTATTAGTTTACAAATTCAAAATCATAATTCCATACAATGTTTTTTAATAAACATGAATAATAAGACATACCAATTGAGTTGTCTTAATTTTCTCCTTTGCATCACATAGGCACATCCAATCATACCATGCCTGATTCAATTCTTGTGAGTGTACTGAAGGAGACTTCACCTCTGTTTTTTTATCTGTTGGCTGGGAAGCATCTTGTGACCTGAGAGACAGCTCTAGAGGTCTTTGTGTATTAATGAGAACATACAAAATATTACTTTATGAGATCATACATATTTAATTATGATTGAGCTTAACAGTTTTTTTAATTCTTACACTATGATCAATGCCAAAGAAAAAGCATAAAGGATCTTCTTT
The DNA here is from genome assembly GCF_001683475.1 of Chenopodium quinoa. Taxonomy (NCBI): domain Eukaryota; kingdom Viridiplantae; phylum Streptophyta; class Magnoliopsida; order Caryophyllales; family Amaranthaceae; genus Chenopodium; species Chenopodium quinoa. The sequence continues at coordinate 8,887,399 of NW_018742204.1, read as the reverse complement.
CAATCGAGAATCATTCATTACAAATGACCAACATTGAACTATATTAGATTTTATCATTTGAGCAGGGGCTGTTGGAGCTAGGGATGTTGTGTCATCTCTTGTTATCATGAGAAGACTTTCAACTTTCCCAATCTCTTCACCGTGCAACATTAAATATTTATAGTAAATAAAATATTATTTAAAGTAAACTAAATATAACTTAAAGTAGATATAATATGTTTGAAATTAAATAATATATTACTTACTATTTGAATGGGTTGTACTTCACAAAGTAGTAATCATCCACTACTTGAAAAAGTTCTGGCATTTCATTCATTCTTGATTTGTTTTCTTTCATTGTCTTAGAAACAAAATCAATGTCAACATCTTTCTCTCCACAATCTAAATTGATTTTAACTTTTGAAACTATCTCATTGTGAATGTCCTTAAACTCAATTGTGGATGTTTCTGCCTGTAGTTGTTTTTCAGCAACAACTGTAATAAAATAGCAGATATAATTTTAATATAATGATACACTATTGACTATTGATTGATTAATATTTACTAAAATTAACAACTTACCTTCCTTTGTAAGTGTTGGCTAATTTAGGATACTCTCAGTAACTAGTGTACTACCTTACTAATATCAGCATCAACACCCTTGTTTTCAACATCTTTCTCTCCCTGTTATCAGCATCAACCTCCTGATTATCAACACCCTTATTTTTAGCATCTTTCTCTCCTTTCTCTCCCTAGTTTTCTTCCTCCTCTTTTTCATTTTTGTCATCATCTTCTTTTTGTTCCTCCTCCTTTTCTTCTTCCTCCTGCTCCTTCTTTTTATCCTTTTCTTCCTCCTCCTCCTTTTTATCCTTTTCTTCCTCCTCCTCCTTATTTTTCTCCTTTTCTTCCTCTTCCTCCTTATTTTTCTCGTCTTCTTCCTCCTCCTCCTCCTCCTCATCCTGTTCTTCCTCCTCCTGCCTATTGTTTTCATTCTCTTCTTTTTTGTCATCGTTCTCTTTTTTTCCATCATCCAGATCCTCTATTTCAAAATCTTCATCATCTACATCCAAATGGACAGTTTTAGGATCAACTGCATCTTCTTTAAAAGTTTTAGGATCTGTGTCAGTTTTATGTTGCTCCTCCCATGTTGACAGAATCACACTAGATACATTTCTTAGATTATCATAAAGCCTGACTAATTCATCCATAGCCCTTTGTACTCTAGGATCTTCCATCAGCCTTTGTGTTTCAGAAACCTGTTGAGAATTAGATGTAGACACATTCATTTGTTGCCTTTTCATCTTTTCTCCTAAGGTAGCTATACGCTTAGCATGTATCATTGCAAAGAGTTGTGAATCTCTAGTCAACAAATGCAGTTCTTCTTCAATTTCCTTCAAAATAAATAACAACAATTTATTAGTACATTATTTTTTAACACAAATAATATTAACTTTTAAAGTTAATTTGTTTACTTTTAAGTCAACATTATTTACTTTATGTTTATCATTTACTATATATTATTACCACTAGGAGCAGAGCAATTCAATATAATAAAAGTAAACAAATATGAGATAAAAGTAACTACATTTCATTTTAAAGTAAATAAAACAAATCATTGTAACTAAAAAAAAAATTACTTACATCTTTTGCAGCTTCATGTATTTCACTATCTATCATCACACCTTCTGATAGGTTGAATGACACCAATCTTTTCTCCTTATTAGTAAAATTTCTATAAGCATTCTCAGTTACATCTCCCAAGAATGTTTGCTTTCCTTTTTTTCTACAAATTGGATAGTCATCTTTTTGAAGTTCTCCTTGACCAAAAGATGCCTTTGCCTCTTTTGCAATTCTTTCTTTGACTTTCTCATCTGACCAATGTTGGATCAATGGCAGTGTTGTAGGTTCAGGCTGCCCTCTGAATGCTAGATGATGAAAGTATACAAGTTGAAGAATAAGGATACATCCACTTATTCCCGATCTTGATTCCTTTTTTTGTTGTTCTTGAAGCCCCCCCACTGATTTCCACAGGTTATTCATCACATAACCACACCAATATAAGCTATGTATTTCTTTTACATTGTTTGCTTAATTGATTATCTTGTAATCAATCACTCTATTTGCAACAGGGGCCAAGAATGTGCTACAAACATACGTCAGAAAGAATCTTTTAAAATCCTCCCCTCCTTCCTTTATACTCTTTAATTTGTTCTCCAAATTATTCACAATTATCTCATCATCTTCTGGAATTCCTAGCTTTTTCTTCCATTTTTTTTGAATCAGCAAGTTTGATAGAGGTTGCTTCCTTAACTGAAAACTCACCTTGTTCTCAGTTACATGTGGAAGCAAGAATATATCTTCAACATCGTAGGAACTCACTGAAAATTCTTTCAACATGTCAATCTTGAACATGTAGCTGCTTTCATTGAAATGGTGACAAAGCCATGGAAGCATTTTTGTTGAAATTTTTCTTAACTTTAGTTCAAGAAGTCCTCCAAAACCAATACTTATGACATCTTTTTTTTCATGCTCACTAAAATCGTTAATTAAATCAACAACTGCATTGGGTCTGCAGTGTGTTTTCTTGATTTCCATATTACCATCATCATCATCATTAACATCAATAACTTCATGTACATAAAGCTCAGAATTTTCAAGCTTCATTTTTTCTTTAAATGAGATTTTCCCTTTTTTCTATCTTCTTCTGATGAACCATCAAAATCCTCATTATGATCTTCTTCTGGTTCATAATTGCTACCTTTCACTTCAGATTTTAACCTTTTCTTTGTTCCTATAATTTGTTTAAACATGTTAACCAACTTTGAAAACATTTATATTTACTTTATAAACATTTTTGTTAACTTTATTAAAGTTATCAATAAACATCATAGACATTTAATGATTTACTCTAAACAGTTTACTCTAAAATAATTTTTATTTACTTTAGAAGAGTTTCTATTTACTTTTTTTTTTAACAATTTGTACTTACTTTATATCAATCTTCATTTACTTTAGAAGAGTTTCTATTTAATTTATAACAATTTGTACTTACTTTATATCAATCTTCATTTACTTTTTTGTAATACCTTGGTGTAATACCTTGGTGAAATATAATACATAACAAATGAATTTAATTATATAAACTTTTATGAACCTTTTGATGCTTCTAGTTAATTCTTCTCTTTATCAATATTTGCTTTTTTGAAATCCTTTGAAGCTTAGCACCAATTACATTTAGTTAACACAATCAGTTTATAAGTATAGACATATTAAAAATCTTTTAAAACATATATATTTACTCTATAAGCTTTTTTATTTACGTTACTACACTAAGGATTTACTTTTTATATTCAATTATGTAATAGTATGCATCTTTAAATTTGTAACACAGACTTATACAGATAAATGATTTACGTTATAAGTGTTTCTATTTACTGTATAATAGTCTCCATTTACTTTATACTATATACCTTTAATTGGAGATTGCTTTGTATTTGCAGGAACTTTCTTGGCTTTAGAAGTCACCTTGGCCGCAGAAGATTTCTTGGTTGCAAGAGATTTCTTGATTGCAGTAACTTTTTTACTTGCAATAGCCTTCTTTGCTGCAGCAATATCCTTTGCTGGATTTGGTTTTGTTGCAGGTTTTTTCTTTGTAGTTTTAGCCATTTAATCTGTGAACAATTCAAAACAAATATGAGATCACCAAAAATAATGTATAGGGTAATGAAATGAGCAATGATTATCATCATTTTTGTTATGTTATACACAAGCCATTATACAAAAGTCACATTAACTTATTGATTTATACACAAGCTACAATATCTATAGATTTCATAGTAATTCAGTAGCAATTAATAAATTTACTTTTAGGCAATTTCTGCCTACTTTTAACAAATTTCTATCTACTTTTAACAAATTTCTATTTACTTTTAAAAAATTATGCACTCAAAACTATATAAACTCAAACAACTACTTTTAATTTACTTTTAGTCAATTTCTATCTACTTTTTATAATCTTTTATTTACTTTAAGCGAATTTCTGACACTCAAATAGTAGAACAGAAGTATTATATCAACAATAACGCACTCAAATATCACTCATAAATTAACCAAAGTTATTCTAAATTAGTATGAGTTTAAGTAAAATTACTTAAGTTCATAAATATAAACAGATCTAAAGTTTTTCAAATATTATTTCAAAAACACTTTACTATAATTTTATACCTAATTTATGGAAAACCTAATATTAATTTATGTAAAACTTTGAATAATTATCTCATCCATGTCGATTTTAGCCTAAAATTATTTCTCCAATTCAAATTCTGCTACTTCAATTCTTACATAATCAAGCAAAAAAAAAAACACAAATATAATTAAAACTTTGATAATTTTCACATGCATGTCGATATTAACCTAAATTACAACAAATTCGCACAGAAACTATAAGTAAATTAATCATAATTTGAACAAAAATGAACTAATTTGCGATAATACCTTATTATGAAGAACTCAAACTGAAAACACTAAATTTGAACTTCGAATTTCTCGGATTCAAGTTCTGCTACTTCAAATCTAACATAATCAAGAAAAAAACACAAATATAAGTATAAAATAGCAACACAAATAAACAAAATAGTATGACCTTTGAAGTTGTGATAAAATATCTATATTCGTCAATTTTTGCCAATTTTCGAAAATTTTTGTTCCAAAATTGAAATGTATACAGTAGAACATGAAATTGTAATTTTATAGCAAGGTTGGGCAGTTTATTTGACGGTTATGGCGGTTTTCGAAGGTTTTTGCAGTTGAAAATGGCGATTGAGAGAGAGAAAATCGCGGGAAGAGTGAGAAAATTGCGGAAAGAGAGAGAGAGAGGAGAGAGAAAAGGCGCTTGAATTGAATTTTGCAATTAATTTGTCTGAACAAATATGGGCCGTCAGATCGTGCCCCTCTTCTTCTACATCTGACGGTCCAGATTTGTTCCTAGTTCCTATTCTAGAATAGGTTCTCATTATAACCTGGTCTTATATATATATATATATATATATATATATATATATATATATATATATATATATATATATATATATATATATATATATATATATATATATATGTATATATAATTTTTCAGAAACAACCTTTAAAGTGACCTTTTTGTTCAAAAAAACCTTTTAAAATTTTTTTTGGCCAAAAAAAACCTGTTTTAAATTTTTTTTTTTGTTCAAGACATCCAACTCACACTTTCCGGCGGTGACTGAACTTTTTGTGGCGTTGACCACGTGTTTACCCTTTTGTGCGTGGAACATGACCCCTAATTCCCTAATTACACCTCCTTTTTCTAATTTCACACCCTTTTCCCTCCAATTACACACTCTCTCTCCTACTCTCTCTCTCTTACTCTCTGTGAGCACATTGAGGCCATTAATCTTCTCTACCATTGTTGCGACATCATCAATGAGGAGCTAAAGCTGCATTGATTTCTCACCAAACCCAAAAACAGTAAGTTTTGAATTAAAAATCGATCCATGAAGTCCTCTTCGCAACAGGAAAACCACAACCACACCTCATAACACCTCCTCGGCCCATATTTGTTGCATAATTGAGAAAGTTTAAAAAGGGGAAAATAAAAACCCTAATTTTCAATCAAGAATCGAAAAACTTTGAGTTACACAAATTAATCACTTACCTATAGTCGAAAATTGGTTGGAAAGCCTTCTATTGCTTTGATTTTGCTACACTCCAACAATGGGGTGAGAATTTGAAACTATAGAGCAGAGAAATAGGCAAGATAAAATACAGAGAGTAAGAGAGAGAGAGAGAGAGAAAGAATGTGTAATTGGAGGGAAAAGGGTGTGAAATTAGGAAAAAGGGGTTGTAATTAGGGAATTAGGGGTCATGTGCAAGGCACATGGGGGTAAACACGTGGTCAACGCCTGAAAAATTTTAGTCACCGCCGGAAAGTGTGAGTTGGCTGTCTTGAACAAAAAAAATTTTAAAACAGGTTTCTCTTGGCCAAAAAAAAATTATACGGTTTTTTTGAACAAAAAGGTCACTTTAAAAGGTTGTTTCTAACAAATTTTCCCACATATATATATATGTACCGAACAACGATTTCTTATATTAACACAGTAATAGGTTATTTCCTTAACAAAAAGATCAAAGTACATAAAGAACTCTCCGTGATCTATGTTGGAGAGAGAGGCCGAATGTAGTGTTTTTAATGGAGACTAAATGTGATAGTTCAGTTATGGAGAGCATTATGAGAGGGGACAAAACAAGGGGAAGTTATTTCGGTTTGAAGCAATGTGGCTTTCAAGTAATTATTGCTTGGAAGTGGTTTTGAAAGCATGGAGTGAAGGGAAAGGATGTGAACCGCATAGTCGGATTTTGTGCTGAACATTTGTCCAAATGGGCAGAAGATCCATTTGGGGATGTTAAGAAGAAGATACAGGCACGTGAAACTGAGCTTCAAGAGGCTCAAGTTGCGCCAGTTGATGCTACTATGTTGGATAGATGTGAACAGCTAGCAAGGGAGATTAATGAGCTTAGGAGGATGGAGGAATCTTATTGGTTTTCTAGGGCCCGGGCTAATGAAATGAGGGATGGCGACAAAAACACGGCGTATTTCCATAGAAAAGCAAGTCAGGGAAAGAAAAATAACCGAATTGGGGGCTTATTTAATTCGACTGGGGAATGCGTGTGGATGAGTCGGGGATCAAAGGAATTGTGTCTAATTCCTTGTTTCAGACGGGGGATCCATCAGATTTTGACAAAGATTTGGAGGGTATTCAAAGACTTGTTATGGGGGAGATGAATGAGGCCATGGATCAGGAACTGAGCTCTGAAGAAATAAAAAAATGCATTGTTTCAAATGCATCCGAATAAGGCTTCAGGTACTGATGGAATGCATGCTTTTTTCTTTCAAAAATTTTGGCATATTATTGGACTTGATATTGTCTCTCTGGTTAAAAATTGGTGGAGGGGTTTTATTGATATTTCGGAAATTAATATGACCTGTATTGTGTTAATTCCTAAATGTAATGATCCGAAAGATATGACTGAGTTTAGGCCAATCACCTACTATAATGTGATTTACAAGATAATATCGAAAAATATGGCGAATAAACTGAAACCGTTTCTAAATGATATTATTTCTATAAATCAAAATGCTTTTGTTCCCGGCCGGGCGATTACTGATAATGCCATTATTGCTTTCAAAATTTTCAACTCTATGAAGAGAGGTGGTAAAGGGAGAGATGGTACGGTGGCTCTTAAGCTTGATATGAGCAAAGCGAACGATAGGGTAGGGTGGAGTTTATTGAAGATGGTGATGGGAAAGATGGGTTTTTATGAAGGTTGGATTCGAAGGGTGATGGAATGTATTTCTTGCGTCTCATTTTCTTTAAGGTGAACAATGAGATTTTTGGGGTAGTTTCCCCTACGCGGGGGCTCAGACAAGGTGATCCTATATCTCCATATCTGTTTGTACTCTACGCGGATGCTTTCTCTTGTTTACTGTCTAAGGCAGCTAGTGAAAAAAGATTGAGTGGTGCTAGAATTTGTAACTTCTTCCCAAGGTGTCTCACTTGTTTTTTGCTGATGATAGTATAATATTTGCTAAAGCTACTCTACATGAATGTTCAAAAATAGCTGAAATTATCAGTTCACACAAAAGAGCATCTGGTATGAACGTCAACTTAGATAAGACAGATGTTGATTTTAGTAAATGTGTGCCGATGGACAGACCACAAGCTATTGTTGACACTCTAGGGGTTCGAGAGGTGGACAAGCATGAAAAGTATTTGGGTTCATCGACGATAATTGATAAATCGAAGAAAGCCATATTTGCGTTTTTGAAGGAGAGACTGTGGAAAAAATTGAATGGGTGGAAGGAGAAGTTTCTTTCTAAGTCGGGTAAGGAGGTTTTAATTAAAGCGGTAGCACAAGCTATTCCTACATACATGATGAGCATATTTCAAATTCTGAAGGGTCTTATTGATGAGATTAATAGTTTGGTATGCCGATTTTAGTGGGGCTCATCGGTTTATCAAAGGAAAATGCATTGGAAAAGTTGGGAAAAGCTATGTCTTCCAAAGGCTAAAGGGGGAATGGGGTTTCGTGACCTTAAGTGTTTTAACCAGGCACTTCTCGCGAAACAAGTATGGCGCTTGTAACAAAATTCGAAAACTCTACTGTTTAAAATTCTCAAGTCCCGATACTTTAAAAATACAAACGTGATGGAAGCATTGTGTGAGTATGACCCAAGTTTTACTTGGAGAAGTGTTTGGGGAGCAAAGGGGCTTCTTCGAGATGGTCTTGTATGGAGGGTTGGGGATGGTCGTGATATTAAGGCGTGGAAGAATGCATGGTTGGTGAAGGATGGCAAGTAGGTATTTGTTCAACAGCCTGATGGTGTTGATGAAAATATGAGTGTTAATGAGCTTATGGTGGAGGGAAATATTGTGTGGAATGTGAGTAAAATAAGGGGGCTGGTTAATGGTGCTACGACTGCTATGATTATTGATACCCCTTTACCTCAGCACTATTGTAAGGATAGCTTGTATTGGTGTGAAGTGAAGAACGATATCTTCATTGTTAAGTGTTGCTTTTGGTTAGCAAGGGATGTTAATGACAATACAACATTTGGGGTAGTGTCTGAGGAGATTTAGAGATCAGTTTGGGGTCTGTGTGGTCCTCCGAAGCTCAAACATTTTATTTGGGGGGCGGTTAAAGGCAACCTAGTTGTGAAGGCTTGTCTAATGCAGCGTCACATAACTGCAGATGCTACGTGCCAAGTTTGTGGGGCGCAAAATGAGACCATCATACATTCTGTTTTTTAATGTATTTTAGCAAGGGAGATTTGGTGCCATAGTGATCTCAAGGCCTACTTATATGATGCTCCAGCTGAGTCTTTCATAGCAAGATGGGAGTGGTTGATTCGCAAAGTTGATCGGGGAAGTTTAAGACGTATAGCGCCTTTATTGTGGGCTGCCTGGCGATGCTGTAATCTGTTTTTACATGAGAATGAATGGCCTGACATAGTGATGTTAGCGGCTGGCTATAGAAGACTGGTGAATGAGTGTGATGATTATGCGATGAAAGTCTTCAATACCCCATTTCAGCAACCTCAGAGCAGCAGCATTAGGTGGCTGCCCCCACCTACAGGATGTATCAAGGCCAATGTGGATGCCTTTGTCCCGAATGTTGGCCACGCTGGGCTAGGTGTGGTATTCAGAGATGAGCATGGTGGTCTGATACTTACCGCCACGAAGAAGACTGAAATTTCCACCCCTGAAATAATTGAAGCTCAAGCTGTTAGGTACGCCATTACTCTTTCATAGCGGTTTGGTTATGCTAATATTTAGATTGAATCAGATGCTATAAATGTAATCAAGGCCATTTCTTCAAGTGATGTTGGCTTCTCTCCCATCCATGCCATTTATGATGATATTAAATTAAATAGAGCTTGGTTTAATGTATGCTTATTTTCACATGCTAAGAGGATTTTTAATACCGTGGCTCACCTTGTTGTAAGGGTGATACAAACGGTAATGTGGAGTATGTTAGGTTTGATAGTTTCCCACAAGCTATTATTGTAACTCTTTCAGAGATGAATCTTTTCTCTTAATACATATGCTCTATCTTTTCTTAAAAAAATAAAAAAAAAAAAAAAAAAAAAAAAAAAAAAAAGAAAGAAAGATCAAATGTACGGGGTATATTCTCTCTCTAGCACGAGCTAACCCTTCACAAGTTCCTAATTCAATATTTGTTGGTCATGACCCTTTTGAGAGGGATGGGTTAAGAATTAGGCAAAATTGGCCTCAACACTCTAAACTATGGCTTGGGTACACCTAGCACCCTGTATATTTTTTTTAGGATGCCCACCCGATTCACCGGAATTTAGCTCCGACTACATTCGGAACTGACTCGGGTAGCACACTTGGCTTATGGTGAGTGAGTCTCCCAATAAGAGTTTCTGCATAAGGTGAGACTCGAACCCGAAACCTCCCTAAAGCGACATAAAGTTGCTTACCACTTGAGCCAACTCTTGTTGGTTTCCTGTACTTTGCTTAGTAGTCAAAAACCACAAACTAATAACTTGGGTGCAAAGCGCACATTTATTTAGTGAGTTTTCGGCCACTATTCGTGCCGGAGCGGGTGAATTTTTTCGATTTGGGTGCTGAAAAATTTCCTGTAAAGATTTTGGGGGTCATATTGATCCATGAGGATCCAAATTGAGCTCGAAATAAGAAAAAAAATAGCTTGAGGGTCCAAATTGACCCCTTATGTTTGTTTGAGTTATTGATTATAAGTAATATCATGTCTAATAATTGCATATAAAAAGTTATTATATCATAGTGGTTAAGTATTGTTATTTTTAAACAAAAGGTTGGGAGATCAAACTTTAGCCCCCCTAACTTGTTGGCCTAAGATCCGCTACTGTGGAAAGGCTTAAATTTAACGAAATGTATTTTTGATGATTAAGTAAATAAGGAAATATGGCACGTAAGTTGTTTAATCATAAAAAAAAGAAGGTAAATTGTAATCCCACATATATCTAAATAATTTATAAATGAAATTTAATTTTATTTATAATATTTATTTGTTTTTTTTCTGAAATTTAATTTCAAAAGTATCAAATTATTAATTTGGGTCAAAAATTATTTTAGTATAAACTATTTTATGAACCTTCATTCTATAATTTATGTCTATACAAACAAAGCCTAGCCCATTTCATTATTTAATTTGCCCATTATTTTCATGAGCCCCAATATTCCTACTTACCCTAAAACTCTCTCTCCCGTAAATACCCCATGAATCTCTAAATTTTTCCCCACACAAAAAGGTCAGTTAATTTCTTTTCTCTCTATTTTGTTTCTTTTGTTTTTTCCTTCCTTTTTTTTCCTTTTATTTTCTTTTTCCTCCTTTCACGTGAGAACTTCTCACGCTACTGCTACCTGCTACTTCTGTCCGCCAGCGTCACCCACCTGTCGTGGCCTTCCTCCTCTACTTCTTCCTTTGTTTCTTATTCATTTCATAATGTTTATGTAATTAATTTTGGGTTTTGTTTTTATTGTTTGAAACTAACTTAATTAGTATGAAAAACTATATTTTAATAATTTTAAGTAATTTTATATTATAATTTTGTTATAAATTTACATATTTTATAATTTTAAAACCTAGGGTTTAAATTTATTTAATTTGGGATTTAAGGGTTCTTACAACCAATTAATTTGGGGCTTTTGTCCCTAATGTATTCCTAATGATTATTATTGTAAAAATATGTTTTAAAGGAAGTTTTAATGGGTTTTAAATCAAGTTATATTGCTGGAAATTTGTTTGGGTATTAATTTTTTACTATTGGTTGTTTTCTAGGAAGTGATTATTTCCTAGAAGACTTTTTATTGGTTAAAAGTGTCACAAAGAATTGTTTATACGAGGTACATACATGTCTACTTCGTTGTAAGTAGTATTGTGTTTATGTACCAAAAGGAAAGAACTTAGTTTCATGTTTAGAGAACACTTGGATGAAAATTGTTTGATTATACGGCCCTGTTTGGTTTGATGTAAAATGGTTTCATGGAAAATGAATTTTCCATTTTTTTCCCATTTTCCTTTGTTTGGTTTGTTAAGGAGTGGAAAACAATTTTCAAGGGTGGAAAATTCTATCCTTTAATGATGGAAAACATTTTCCTTCCAAAAATAAGGGAAGCCACATTTTCCTCTCTCCTCCTTACCTCTTTTTTTACTTCCCTCTCATTTATCCTTACATTTCCACTCTTATTTTTTATTTTTCTTGGACTTTTTTTGTATGCAACCAAACAAAGGAAAACTAATTTGCAATTGTGTGTTTTCCTTGAAAATATGTTTTCCATGAAAACTAGTTTTCCATTGAAAATGTTTTACATTAAACCAAACGGGGCCTACATTGAATTAAGTCATGTGCTTATGTTTATGAGACATATTTTGGTGGAATTAATTATGTTTGTATGGAATTTTGGATGCAAACATGTTAAATTATATAGGATTAATTGGTTGTATGGAAAGTTGATACAAGCATATTTTAATGGATTGGTTTGTTAACCACATTTGGATTATTAAAAGATTGGAATTGAATGGTTTAAGTGAAATGAATTTATTAATTATTCCACAAGGTTATTATTTATTTATTTATTACTCAAACATGACTTGTTAGTATGTTGAGTAAAGATGAATTAATCCGAAATGGCTAGGTGGATTGACTTTGTTCAACAACTTTGAATACTTTGGAATTTAAAAGGAATTAAAGGTTAATTTGTGATGTGATCATCGTTGTCCTAAATAAGATTAAAAGTGAATTATATGTATGATTGTGTATGGTTTACTTGAATGAGTCGACTATTATGTAAACTTGTTATCACGTAAAGTGAAACATTACGTGAAACATGGATGAGCAATAAAACTCTAGAAAGCGTGCACTTCTATAGCATTGACAATTATGAGTTGGGGTACATGGTGGTAGCCCGTGGCTTTCTGAGGCTTGTTTGATCAACATGTCCTCTTTTCTTTTGGTATTTACAATTTTATTTTATATTGTAAGTTAGATGAGATCCTAGACTAACTTTGTGAGAATGGAGTCGCACCCATTCTTGCATCACTATTCTTGCGTTGTGCTAAACTTTTATTTTAAATGGTCATTTGGGACCAAAATGATTTGGTGGGCTGGACAACCTCGTCTAAATATTGCTTACTCCAAATTAAATTAATTAAATTAAATATAAAGAGTCAAGTGTATGGAATTGGTTAGTGAGTATGTTGAGTTGATAGAACTATTTTACGGTGGAGTCTTGGTTAATGAATTCATGTTGATTGTTATTTATTTTAATTAGTTAAGCATGTTAGGTTTGTTGCGTTGTAGCTTGTATGTACTCAGCTTTGCTGATTGTGTGCTTTTGTGTGTTTTGCGTTGGTCATGGCCTTTGCTTTTCAATGACCATGTGACAATCCAATTATTACACTTGTATTATTGGGGAGCAGTATTGCACAGGTTAGCTTGATGATGTGAAGTTCGGGGATTTGACAAACGCATTGTCAAGGGATTGGTGTGATTGAGAGTATTCGTTCTTTGTATTGAACATATTTATGTTTCATTGTTTCAATTATGATTTAGGTTTTGACTATTGGTCTGGTTTTAAATAAGGGTCATTGTGGTTCCAGATTGTAAGCTTTGACTTATTGGTTTTCTAAATTATATTATTTTAAGATTTAAGTTGGATTTTCCGTTGCGATACTTTGATAAAGCCTTAACGTTTTAACACATGGCGATAACATGTCAATGACTCAATGGTTCTCCTCTATTTTATTTACATAAAGTGGTTTGGAAAAGGGAGAATTATTGGGGTGTTACATAAATATGCTTGCTTGGAGAATAATTAAGAGGCCATGTAAGTAAGGTTTTTCATGGTTATATATGTGCAAGATTGGAGTAGGAAGATTTAGGAAAATAAGAAGTTTCAAAGAAGATAATTACATTACAAAATTATACGTAGTACAAATTATCAATCTTATTAAGCATGATTGGCCAAAAATCTTGAGCATGTTTATCTCAATATTTTCAGACCTAACTAATAAGACCATTTTTTTTGTAAGTTTTAAAAATCCTAATATTATTGTGCAAATAATTCATTTTTTGTAAAAATAAATAATTAGAAACTCTTTACTTTAAACTAACGTAGTTAACTTAATAAAATCAGATTTTCTAATTTGAGAGAATCCAAAATTATGTAGCTAATTAGTTTAGGATTTTTCACAATTTCGAATTAGATAATTAATCTTATCCAAGATCCTAACTAATAATTGAGTTTGAAAAAATTTTGGTGCCAAAATTCAAATATTATTTTGGCTCCAAAATTCAATTAATAAAAGAAATTATCAAAATACCCTTTTTAAAATTTTTTAAAAAAATTAATTAATTAGAAAATACATCTCAACAATACAGGTATTACAATGGCATCTAAAATATCGCACACGCCATACCAGCCATATCTAGTGACCTCTTTTGTTTGGGTTTGTGAAACAACTTTATTTGCTAGCAGCATTAATAAAGGAAAATACATTATTAAATTTTTTTAGGGCCTAAATGTTTGCTAACTATACTTATTATTTAAAAAGAAAGACAATTCACATTAACGTAGACAAATAGAGCAAATATAGCAAAACTATTAATAAAATAGAGCAAATATATTCAAGGGTAAACATGTAAAAAAAAATTTAGGGGCGTAAGTTTCAACACTATTTAGAAAAGTTAAGTCATACTTTTGAAAGGTAGGGATAGTGCCTTAATTCGTTTATTAGTAGCATAGAAAATGAAGATAATAGAAAGGCTTTAAAATTAATTTATAAGGTTGAGACTAAAATAAAGAAGGCTGATAAATTAAATTCGAACGCAAACAGGGTTTTAAATTCCTCTTTGTATAAAATTTATCTAGTACTAGTTTTGTGCCTCGTGCGATGCCTGGGTTGTTTATTAAATTTTGAGATAATTTTTTTTTTATCTATGTGTCAAACTTTAATATATATCATTGATCCAAAATTAGTTAGCAATTGATGTGCTTTTATGACGATTTGCTATCTCGTAGGCATGAAATGACTAATAATAATACTGGTGAAAATGTTCAATTAAATACTTTTAAAAAAATAGCAAAAAAAAAAACGAATTAAATAAAAAAAATGTTCAAAGCCTGTTGGGTTGACCCGAACCCAAAACTTTTGGCAATGGTTGAACATTTCTTGGCCTGTAACCTAAAAGGACCCGATCCGAGATGACTCATGACCTGACCCAACCCTCATTGATAGATCTACATAGTAATAAAATTATACTTCGTATTAGATTGTGAAGTATATTATTTTAATCGATTAGTATATATTAAAAATGGATGTTTTACGTTTTGAACTACTTACTCCGCTCCAAAAAAAACATTATGATATAAAAAATAAATTTATATAAAAAATAAATTCATTTTATATAGTGTTTTACCTCTGTCCCTTGGTCATAATCGGTAGTGTTTATGGCTCTTTAGAGTCACTTTTATTACTAATTGGTGTTTTCTAGTGTTTTCGTAGTTTTGGTTGACTTTTGTAGGGAATTGCATTTTGGAGCATTTTCCCGGGATATTATGAAGTGACTACGAGCATTGGAGGAGCACGACCAGTTTTCATAGCCCGGGCCCGGTTAGAGTCGTCAAACCTGTGATTAAGGGCTCAACATTTGAGATTCCGAGGCATTTGGACTGTGTACTCAAGACCCAAAGAGGAAATTCGGATTGGGTCGAAGAATCGGAGCCCAATCGAGAAGTCCAAGTTGCAAAGGAGTGTGGCCTGGCCAAAATAGATACCGCCCGAAGGCGCGCCCGGCCGGGCGAGGAAGATTACCTTGCGCACGAGTTCGCGCCCGGCCGAGCGCGAGAGATGCCCATAATGGAAAAAAAGGCGGGCCCGATCAGGCGGCCCTTCGCCTGATCGGGCGCGAGATTTTTAGGAGTTTTATTCAGCGGAATTTCTTAGTTTTTTATGAGGAATAATTATTTTTGTATAAATACGATTTAATGCCTTTTGTTTTAATACCTCTTCTCTTAGACTTTCTCTCTCTACTTAGTTTTAGATTATTTTCTCTCTCTACATCTTTACTCTCTACTTTGTTCTTAATTCAACTCTTTAATTTCGATTACTTTGGTAATGATTTCTTCTACTTTAATCTCAGTAATTTACTTTATTTTTTTATCATGTCTTGTTTAATTACTTTGATTAGTTTAGTTTTAATTATGTTTGAGTAGTTTTCTTTCTAGGGTTTATGGAGATCCATAAATAATATGAAGGCGTAATTTATTGTTGTTGATTGTCAATGCTTGATTGATTTCCTATTGATTGAATTAATGCTCTGCAACTAGATTAGCGCTGATCTTTTATGTATGAGTTTAGCAATATTAATTCGAGATTCGAGAGATGAGAATTGATATTTAGGCTTAGTTTCAATAGGCAGGTTAATTTATAAATGGTTAAGTCGAGATTCGAGAGATGAGATTTAATACCGGTAGATTAATTTTGTGATTGTAATACGTAGCGAAAGCTCTTTATGGTCTGATTAATCGATGCATTGATGATTGAATATTATGTTTTACCCTAGAATGTTATTTATTGGTGAACCTATACCCTAGGTCTTTTATTCATTGATTTCTCTTTACCCTTAATCTTCGTAGTTTAGTTTCCCTTCGATAATAATAATTTGTTACTTAATAATTTAGATTGCTTTAATTAATTAGGAATAGAAAAACCAGTTTCCTTGTGGATTTGACCCTACTTCCCTATTTGCATTAATTAGAGGATTAGGAATTACTTTTGATTAGGTGATACGACTTTAGCCTGTCATAACCTAAAATTTGTTTTGAATAAAATTATAATTCAATTTGTACATCTAAGGGCTTGTTTGGCATCAGTTTTGGTTTTCAGTTTCCTGTTTTTTTTAAAACCAAAAACCAAAAACAGAAAACAAGAAAAAGGAGTTTTCACTTTTCTGTTGTCGGTTTTCATAATTATCATAATTTTAATAAGTTTATAAATTTTTTGATTCATTATGGGACTCATATCATATACTTTTAGAGAATAAAAAACCAAAAAACAGAAAACCACAACAATGCCAAACGAACCCTAAAATATTGGTTTTTCATCGAAAATAAAACTCAACTAACAATTTTATCCTAAAATTCTATCCAATTCAAATTTCATTGATAATAGAATTCTAAACTAATTTCTTTTTTATCCTATGAAGTTTATTAAAATCTATTCAACGTGACGTGACACTTGGCGAAAAATTAGATCGCTAAATATCATTATCTCGTGACCTAGCTAAAAGTTTAGCTTTATATATTAGTTACTAGTTTTGTGCTCGGGCGATGCCTAGATTGTTGATAAGATTTCAGTATAAACATTTTTACTTGAATGTTAAATGTGGTCTTACAATCCCTTTTGATAACGTAGGATATTTACACATACAATGTCATATAGCTTATTTGATTAAATAGTGTATGCAGTTTTGTTTGTAAATATATTATTGACTAGAAATTATTTTTATTAAAGTTTTTTTTTACTAATTCTCTATTATTTCTTAAATAAATTAATTATATAATAAATGAAACTTATTTTAAAGAACTTTTTAATATGAATTTTATGCTGGAAATAGAGTCGAGTTATATGATATTTATTAAAATTTATGATTAATTTTGTATATATGAAGTATTAGAAGTATATTGATATTAAAACTCTACAATACTTTTTATCGTAAAAAATAAATAAAAAAATAAAAAAATAAAAAAAAAATTCAAAATTCACTTACATAATATCATATGTGTCACAATAATATTTATTTTTCGCCTACGTGGCGCGACACTTGGTGAAGAACTAAAATGTAAAGTATCACTGTCTCGTGGTTTGACTGCGAGACCGGCTTTATATATTAATGATATGATATGATATTCAAAATAGAGAGAGTTTGTATACATTACTTTGACGTTTGTGGGTTTCCCCCCTCTATTTTAAAGATTTTTTTCTTATTAAATATTGTGTCCTTTTTAATATTTGAATTTCCTTTATTTCTACCCGATAAATACTTTTCAATCTATTACCTCCGTCTTAATTTATTTACAACATTTATTTTCAATGGATATTGCATATTATTTGCAACAAATGTTTTTTTTTTTATGTGTCTCCGGCTCTTCCCATTATATGCAGCTCTATTTTTCATTCTCCATTTACCGTTCACAAATAAATTTTACATATATGTCGTTGAATGTCACATCGCTGCAAATAATATGAAGCGAAGGTAGTACATATATTACCTCCGTTTCATATTATATGCTACATTTACCAAATATGTTGTTATACAGTATGTGCAACAAATGTTATTTTTCCTTTTTTAAGTTTTCATTTCTCTCTATATCTCTTCATCACATATTTTATTATCTTTTTCAGTCCATTCAACACGCATAAACAAATTTTTTTGCCTACAACAAGAAACAGAGGTGCTATGTGACTTGTATTTAATTTACTACCCTGACATTGCCAATAATTAGTTCACTAACATTTTTAGGCCGAAAAAGCCACAGGTCATAATAATAGAAGGATTATTGTCAAAGACGTGACTTGTATTTAAAGCAATAATAGACTTATAGAAAGTCCCCTACAAGATATCATTATCATGCATCACTACCTAAATAGAGTAGCTTTCAAAGTGGCTGGATCTGAACGAGCACATTAGAGGAACCTTTTTACGGTCACAGTTCTTTGACTATGACCTTGTGGTGCATCCCATTATTGGTTGATTGAGACATGAGAGACTACAACAAGAGACCCAAAAGTTTGGTACAACTTTACACTACTTTGTTTACTATAGTCAAAACACTACACACTATGACTCTACACACTTCAAACTAGCCGGATCCTAATTTCTCTAAGCGCACAAATACAATTAGTGGGCTATGTACCCTACTAGGGTGTCTGCCGAGGATGTATTTTTCTGTGAATATTATCATATCTTAACGGATTGACAACACGGTTAGAACAATATATGTAATTCATAAATACTATCTCCGTTTTTTAAGTGGACACTGTTGAAACCTATTGTAACCCACTTGTAAGTGTCTCAAATTGGAGAAAATAGAGAGGTGGTTCCGCTGTATAAGTTAGAGGAATAACTCTTACTATTGTCAATTAGTTTTAGTATGGATGCTCCTAAGCCTAGTTTGTGGACCAAACTCTCATCCTCCTTGTTCGGGTTGCCCAAGCTTGTTTCATATTGTTTCGAAATTTAACATGGTATCAGAGTCCGGGTTTTTTGGACCGTTCATAACTGGGTATTTGTCAAGCCACTAGTTAAGAGCCTCTATAGTATGTTCATTCCCAAAGAGAATTATATTGTACCTTCTGGTGTGCTCTAATTCTAAGGACATTCACAAGTGAGGGGGAGTGTTGAAACCGATTGCAACCCACTTGTGAGTGTCTCACATTGAAGAAAGTAGAGAGGTGGTTCTACTTTATAAGGTAGAGAAGTAACTTCTACTATTACCAATTGGTTTTAGTATGGAAGCTCATAACCCTAGTTTGTCGATCAAACTCCTTTCCTCGTTCGGGTTGCCCAGGCCCATTTCATATTGTTGTAGCCTACTAGGGTGTCTGACGAGGATGTATTTTTCCATGAATATTATCATATCTAGACGGAATCGACAACACGGTTAGAACTGTTTTATGTTATTCATAAATAGTACCTCCATTTTCTTAATGGACACGTTTTGACTTTAGTACTATTCACACACTGCTCTTTGGCCGTGTTTTATGCTTCATACGTAATGAATTCGTCACGATATATATTTTTAAAATATCAACATTTTATATTTTTTTTCTTATCGGTAATTAAAAATATGAATGGTTAAAGTTATGCATTGAAAAACGTGATTAAAGAAACATGTTAATTAAAAAAATGGAGAAAGTATAACTCTCGTAGATATTGATGATTATCATTAAAATACACTGAAATAGCTAGATATCACAATCTTACGTAAACAATGGGGGTGGGGGGCCGGGTTTTGAGGTGGTGGGTAAAAAGTATTGAACTCAAGACTAGACTATGAGAGTTATATAAAGGTATATCCAGTAATTATGTATTAGTGCAACGTATGTATTAGTCAATGTCTAGTCAATACAAAATTTTATAAACAAGAACCATTCTATCATATTATTAATTAATGCAAAACGCCTTTTGAATAATAAGTACTCCATGCCAACCCTATAATCAAGCATCCCAATTCGACAAGATGTTAACAAGCTCAACCTCTATACTCTATTAAATTACCTAGCTAGGCCAAAAGAAGGCATAAGAAGCATTGATATATGCCAAGTCACTCACTTCGCAAATGCATTAAGATTATTTCTTTGGCATGAAATATGAATTGATCTACTAAAATTCTTTTAGATTATAAGTAAAATACTACGTATAAAATGTTTGACCAAACTACTTCGTATAAATGTATCAGGAATCCAAGGTTTTGAATTTGGCGTGGGAATGAATGTCAAAATGATGGATATAATACAATTTAACTACTCTTAATGTTCTACCCCCATAATATATATACTCCTTTTGAAGTACTCTCTCCTCGTTTATTTATTTATTTATTATTTTTTTTTTTTTGGATTGCATAAAGCTTTAGGAGAGTAATATAACATTGTGAGTGGGTAAATAAATTATTATAGTAAAAGTAAGATGGGGACCATGAAAGAGAAAACATATGAGAGAGGATAGCTATTTATACTACCCCCGGTCCAAATTACTTGCAACTTTGGGGTATTATTTGTGAGATATAAAATATTTCAAAGTTGCAAGTAATTTGGACCAGAGGTAGTATTATTTTAGTGGGGACCATGGAAGAGAGAGAAATGATAAAATAAGTTGAGTGGAGTTTAAAGTAAGAGAGTGAAATGATAAAATATACTATAAAGTTACTAAAAATAAAAGTAATGCATTTTAAAAAAAAAAACACTCCAAAAAGGAAAGCACGAATCAACTAAAAGTCCCTCCGAGAACCGCTACCGAGCGGTTTCAACTCTCCCTTGAATCTGTTCACTCGTGTCTGATGCAAATAAAAAAAAAAATAGAGGGAGTATTACTTTTGTGAGGCTAAATTTTAATTACTAAGATGTGTATACAAAAAAGTGTAGAATTTATTTTACGTTGATGCGAATATTTAAGTTCCTTTAGTCAAGTTTGCCTAAGGTTACCCACTGGAAATGTTCATAAATACTACCTCCGTTAATTATTATCTGCAAGTTTGGGGTATTATTTGTGAGATGTAAAAAAATCTAAAGTTGCAGATAACCATTAACGTAGGTAGTAATATTGTTGGGTAGAGCTGTAGAGGTGTCCAAGACTAACCCGACTCGAAAAACTAATAGGAATTGACAATCACCAGAATCTGACCCTAAACAATAAATGATACTAAGCTAGTGATTCTTAACCTGGCCTGATGAACCCAATTCGATATCAATCTTCAACTGACTTGACGTAATTATCTGTTATGACCTAATTTCAAACCTGTGCCCGACTTGATATAACCTATAACATGTTTGACTCGATGTGACAATGATTATTTTAATTATTGAACCCAAACTTGCACCCAACCCAATTTGAATCTGAAACTGATGATGAGCTACTTTTACCCAACTCGAAACTTTAAATTATTAATTACAACTAGCATAGTGCCCGTGCATTGCACGGTTTATAAATCAAATCATTATTTTTTTGACAAAAGCATGATTGATCCCGTAGGAAAAAAAAATCCTAAGATAATTCAAATGGTAATAAAGGGCTTATTTTCTCTAACAATTAATTATTAAAATTTTGTACAGTTGCAATAAAGGCTGATACGTAAATAAATTAAAGAAAGATGTGATTTGAATAGTATTTTATGTCATTTGCAATTCTTTTCTTTTATTCCCTATTAATTTTTTTTATAATGTTATTTATTATAATTGAAAAATAAATTAATTATTTTGCCCCACATAACTTTGTAAGAGAAATAGAGGAAAAACTAAATTTACTTATCATACATTCCGCATATTACTCTAGAAGAACAATAGAAGAAAAACTAAAATTTTAGTTGTCATACCATCTGTTCAGTATCTATACAATCTAAAGCCTGTTTTACCCGTCGCATTCACTATCTACAAACACAATAATAACCTTATATCTTATTCACCGTAATAACCTATTTTACCCGCCATATTTTACAGTTATCTAAGCTAAGCATTGTGTCAAAAACTTTTACATAATATCCATATAACTAATCAACACAAATATATAGAAATGGTTATTGATAAATTTTATATGATTAAAAAAAATATCTATTAAAATAATAAGAATTAAAGACATATTTTATCAACTAACCAATCATTTATGTAATGCATTTTTTTACGGACATGTATTCTTATACAGTAACTAATTAACTATGAATGTTATAAAACTCATAAAATTACATATTAAATTATTTAAATTTTGAATATGAGCATTACAAGAGTAAGAAAATATGAAAATTTTATGGTTATAGAATGAGAATATTTTTCATACAAATTTCATTAGATATTATCTATGTTAAAACCATAAACTATTCTATGTATGCATCATTTTTTGGCATAGTTTTGCTTAGTGTATACTTGTCTCCCCCTAATTTTAGGAAATTAGGCCTATTTTATAGCTTACCATACGTAGCTTACAGTGTATATAATGTCTTTTAGGCTTGTTAATATTTACCGAATTATCTTCTTTCATTATAAACATAATATTCTAGGGAGAATATGAATTACCATACATACATATGTTATTTTGATATTTTTTATACTAAGATTTATTTATTGTTATGTAGCTATTATTATGTACATATACTAACATATTTTATGATACTTTTCTTAATATACCGTGCATGTGTATATGTCTATTACTTTACTATAATAGACTTTACTATAATAGTTTATGTATTTATTTAGAATAAAATATACAGATTTTTTTTATACATATGGAAACATAAATGTATAATAATAATAATAATAATAATAATAATAATAATAATAATAATAATAATAATAAAATTAATAAAAGACAACGAATCATAATGAGACATATGTCAGTCTCACATTGAGGCGCTTGTCTTTTAGTATAGTATATAGATGGTAAGACTTTAATATAATTTACTTCATATTATCAGTATTTTTTATTACTATAAGTCTCTCTTTTTTATTTTATTTTTTTTAATTTTTTTTTATTACATGTTAATAGTAATAATTCCCAGTCAAAGCATGCAAAGTGTAATATTAATCCAACCCAAACTCAATCCAAACTCTAAATTGACTTGAATTGAAGTATTACCTAATCTAATACTTTCTCCGTTTTTTAATAGTTGCAACACACACTTTTTCACGCTATTTAAAAAAGTGGGGTTCACATAATGTAATACACATTAAAATGAGGTGAGAGCGAGGTTTTTTCAAGTTTAAATAAAAGAAATAGTACAGCTTTATTTCAAAAAACTTTCTATCTATAGTGTGTTACAAATATTATGATATTTCCATATTTTTCATATAAGGAAGTGTTGCAAATATTAAAAAAACAGAGGAAGTAATATTTGACCAAAAAATTACTTGTACTGAATCCACTTGTAAATCAAATTGCTATAAACTCAACTCAACACAATTTGAACCTGAAATAAACCCAACCCAAAAATAAAGTTAGCCCAACTCGAATTTGACTCGAACCAAACACAACATGCACATGAAAGGGTAACTGATCCAACATAACTTGAATCAAACTTGAATCGACTTGAGCTTGACCGGCCCTAGAGGCTAGATTGATCCGACATGACCTGGCCTAATATGATCCAAAATATGACTTAACCAGATCTGAACCCAACCTAAATACTCGAATTGGCGTTATCTATTGTTGAGTTTAGAATAATTTAATTATATAATATATTAAAAGGCGCTCCCAAGAAAGTCTATGTACCACGTAAACCTCTTCATTACACCACATCATCAACTCAAATTTTTATTACGCCATGTCACCCACTTAACGCCGCGTGTCACTAGTAGAAAATATCAAAAAGGCACCCTCTAATTGGCACCAGTTCAGTCCAAATCGGTGCCAAAAATGGCCTACAAAATTGGTGGGAAGCTGAACCAGAATAAAAGGCACCGGTTCACTTCAAACCGGTGCCAAAAACATAAAGTTCACCAGTTTGAACCGGTGCCTTTGTGAACCGGACCTTTTAATTGTTAAAAAAAAACCGGCCCTTTACTTATAACCCTAAAAAACCCTAAGTCCTTCTCTCTCCTCTCACTCCGCCTCTTTACTCTCTCCTCTCCCTTCTCTCTCTTCTGCTCTCCCTTATCTCTCTTATAGCTCTCCTTCTCGATCTCTCCTTCCCAATCTCTTCTGTTTCTCTTCGTTCATCTCCGCAACAACAACAACAACACCACCGCAACAACAACAACAACAACAACACCACCGCAAAGCCGCCGCCACCACCGTAACATCAACACCACATATTTCGATGTTGTAACTCGATTTCCTCATTGTTTTTCGATTTCTGGGTTCATTTTCGATTATTGGGTTAATGCAAGCATTTATGGGTTTGTTTGAAGTTGAATATTTTGGGTTAATACAAGTTGATTTTGGTTCACTACAAGAAAAAGGCGAATTAGCAACGACCAAAGTAGTCACAAATCCGTCGCAAAAATGGGTTTGCGACGAATTTGCAACTGCTTTGGTTAGTCACTAAAGACCTCGTCGCAAATCTATTTTTGCGACTAATTTTTAGATAGTCGCAAATTTAGCGACAGATTTGCAACGACTTTGCAACTACCATTTAGCAACTAACTTCAAAATTTTAGCAACTAAAACATTGTCCGTTGTAAAATATTTGCGACGAATTAGCGACTACAAAGGCCAATGATTTAAGACTACAAAGACCAATATTTTGCGACGGATTAGCGACTACCAAACCAAACTTTTGCGACTACTAATTTATTTTACAACGGATTAGCAACTACGAGACCAAACTTTTGCGTAGACGGAGACTAATTTATTTTGCAACGGATTAGCGACTACAAGACCAAACTCTTGCGACTACGAAGTCGATTTTTTTTTTTTTTTTGGCGACAGATTAGAGACTACTAAGATCAATTAATTTTTAACTAACCATTGAGTCTCTAAACAAATCTGCAATCGCTAAATTTGACTATCAATATTTGGAGACCATCATCAACACAAAGCAACTATTGAATTTTTAATTTTTTTTGGTAAAATACCACAAAATATTAACCAACTCTTACATTACAAGAGTGCTTAC
Organism: Chenopodium quinoa; assembly: GCF_001683475.1. Classification (NCBI taxonomy): domain Eukaryota; kingdom Viridiplantae; phylum Streptophyta; class Magnoliopsida; order Caryophyllales; family Amaranthaceae; genus Chenopodium; species Chenopodium quinoa. The sequence goes on along the minus strand of NW_018742204.1, from coordinate 8,862,497 downwards.
ATTACATAAGAGTGTTCGTACTGCTCAATAATTTAAACCATATAAGCTCACCTTTATCTACTTAGACATATACATCTTCAATTGCTAACAAAGTTGTTTTCTGAAATAAGTTACTCTAGATAACCTCAATCGTAATCCTCTAACCTCGTTGAGCTATCATTAAAAATCACGTCTCTTTGCCAGGTACAATTAATCAATATATTGAAGAAATCCACCCTGCAATATCAACAAAAAGCCTAAATCAATATTTATTGTATGACATGTATTGATGCACACCATGTCAAATTGGAATACTTTTTCTAACCTTTATTGTACATGCATGAATTGGTATCATCAACCTTGGAGAAGAAAGAAAAGTGCTCCGTATGAGATAACAAATGCAACAAAAATCTGCAAAAAGCATCCAAGTACATAGACTTCTCTTTAGCAACTTAACCTGTGGGGAAAAAAAAAGTAAGAATAAATAACTTACTTTTTTAACTCTATATCACTCACGAGTTTAATGAAGCAATCCCATTGTAGTTGTAATATTGGATCTTTTTTGAAAGACTAATATTGGATCTTTGATCAAACTTAACAGGATGGTTAGACTAACACGACTTTAAATGTAGTATAGTATGAATAGGGATGTCAATGGGACGGGGCGGATGTTGGCCTTCCCATCCCCATCCCCGCCCCACCGGGTACAACTCCAAAAATATCCCCGCCTCACCCCCCACTTGGATATCCATCCCCGCCTAATCCCCACCAAAGACCCGCCTAATCCCCACCCAAGATCCATCTAATACCCGTATCTCAAATACACAATCTTACATAATTAATACGAATTATAAAATAAAACATTCTATACACATTTTTGTGTTATAATATGAGTGTCGTACAAAGTATTATAATTAATATTGTATTTCATGTAATTATTTTATAAATAGAATAAAAGTATGTAATTTTGCTTTAAAAGAGATATATAGATGTGGGTATGAGGTGGGGATGAGGCGGGTACGAAGTGGGGCGGGTGGGGCAGGGCGGGGTGGGGATGGGGCGGGTACAACTTAAAATCCACCCCCGCCCCATCACCCATGGCGGGTATGGTTTTAATCCCCATCCCCGCCCCACCACCCGCCAAACCGAGACCCATCCCCTACTTGACCCGCCCCACTGACATCTGTAAGTATGAATGATCAAAGAGCCAAACTATCCATATCAGCCACAAATCATTTTTACTGAACATCAATAACCCATGCCCAAAAGTTTATACTAATTTTCCATGTAAGCTAATTTGCAATGTCTAGCTCTAACCTTAATAGATAAAAGTTCAATTGAAATCTAAACCAACACAGCATTTCAACCATCATTCTGACATTTTTTCTATCTTATACATACGTAAATTTTAAGAAAAGAAAAGTACTCCACTTATTCAGATAAATCAAAGTCTGTACAAAACCTAAATGCAGATTCCAAAGTAACATGCTCCAATATATTATCAATCAAATAGGGGAATGCAACGAACCCACTCCCACCACCACCTGTGACACTCACATACAGCAAGCAGCAGGGGCAGACCTACAACAACAACAGAGACCAACAACAACAGCAAGCAAAGAGAGACAGAGGACAGATGAGCAGCAGGGCAGACAGGCCTCCTTAGGCCATTTGTTTGTATTGTGCAAAAGTGGAAAGAAGACAAGAGTAGTACTTGTAGTAATTAAGGCCTTGTTGCCAACTTATGCAATGTAGTAGTAGTATCAATAGAGTAGTCTAGAGTAGAGAAGTTTAGGCAGAATATGATAGTAGTAAGTTCTTGGAGAGTGATGGCCTAAAGCCATTAACGAGTGTACGCAAGCTTTAAGCTTTTCTATCCAAAACAACCTTCCGTCCATTTTTTCTTTATCGCGCCACGCTAGTTCGTTGCAGGAAAAATGCCAATCAGATTAAATAATCTAGATTCTAAATTTCTAATCGCATAAACTATAACAATTAACAAACAATAATTCGACAACCACAATTGAAATATGTAAAACCGAAAACAGAAAATTTTTACAAAAGTAACCTGACAAAGATCTTGAAGTATAGAATAAGAGTTGGGTCAATTTAAGCTCTGCATAAGAATTGGACATGGCTAGCGACCGTGGCCAAAAACTCCTACATTGCAGTAGATTAAAGGAAAATTTACCCACAGATAAACAACAAAGAAATGCAAGGAAAACTGCTTTATTCTACAAAGTTCACAAATAGAAAAACAAAATCTAATTATTTACTCATTTATTTCCAGCCATCAAATCCAAATGATGATAGAGAGAAAAAAAAGGTTCGAATTATCAAACTCGGGATTGTTACATTGCAAATAATTAGGGCTTTTTGCATAATCAATCAATTTTGAATGATTTTTCATAAATTGACTTCAATTAAACCATGGAAACCAGAATAAATTCAAAAATTGGACAATAAATTCAATGATAACCCTAAAATTCACAATTGGAAAATTACAGTAAGCAAAAGATGGAGCGGTTTCAGGCGGTTAAACTAACCTGGAAGGAGAATTGGTGGCGCAGCGACGGCAGATGAAGATCGACGGTGACATGTTGAGTCTGTGAACTTGGCCTTCTAGGTTTTATTTTTTTATTTTTAAATTTTTGAATTTTTTTGTAAGGAAGAAGAGTCTGTACGGAACTATTGATGAATAATGACTTAAGGAGTGATTTATTGTGTGTTTAGTGGTAACACGTTATGCTAAATTGCTAAGGGTTTATCTTATTTCATTTTTAATAGTAGTAATTTCTTTAAAAAAAAATGGTAGCGACTACCAAATTAGTCGCAATATAAATTACAAATTATCAATAAAAAAAAAGTTTCAAGTTAATCAACTTCAACAACTATACTTTAGTTGCAAAAAATTATAATAGCGTCGCAAATTAGCGACCACATAGCAACTAATACAAAATTAGTTGCAATATTTGCGACTATTGTTTCTTTCAGTCGCAAAAATATTCTTTGTGACTGAATATTATGGGTGGTCGCAACTATCAGTCACAAATTAGCAATTGCATAGCAACTACTACAAAATCAGTTGCAAAATTTGCGACAATCCGTCTCATTCAGTCGCAAAAATATTTTTTGCGACTGAATATTAGGGTTGTCGCAAATATCAGTTGCTAATTCCCCTTTTTCTTGTAGTAGTTTGTTCGAAGTTGATTTTGGGTTTAATTGATTTTATGAGTGTCTTCGAAATTTTTTATGGGTTTCTTCAAAATTTTTTTGGTTTAATCCACCACGAACACATGCATGAGCAAAGTTAGGGAATAATTTCTTGATTTTAATTCAATTTTTTTCATGGGTTTTTAACTGATTTTCGAATTTTGTTTTATTTTAATCGATTTTAATTTGTTTTTTTTAAGTGATTTTCGATTTTCTGGTTTGGTTAATAAAATTTTAAACTTATTTTAATTCGAATTTTTTTTTGTAATTTCTGGGTTTTTTCTCTCGAAATTATTTTATTTTCTGGGTTTTTTTTCTTTAGATTTTCGATTTTGGTTTTTATTTTAATCGGGTTTTTTAATATTTTTATTTTTTGATTTTCTTTTTAACTGATTTTCAAGGTTCAATTCTTTTTAACTGATGTTCTGGGTTTTTTTCTGGGTTTTTGAACTGATTTTCTTTTTTCTTTTTTTTTCGATTTTCTGGTTTTTTATTTATTTTTTTATTTTTTTCGCAGCTAAATCATGTTAATCGATTCATTTTGGTTATTTTAATTGGTGCAGGTATATGGATTTAGATCTTAAATCGAAGAATCAAGAAGCAAGTATATTGATTTAGATGTTGTATGGGTTTTTTTTTATTGTGAAGTTGCAATTTTATTTTTTTTTATTTATATTGTAATTTTTTTTTATTTATATGTTGTAATTTTTTTATTGATCTATATTGTAAAATTTTTTTGATTATATATATATTGAACAGATTTGATTATATTGATTGTGATGTTCAATTTATATTTTGTATTCTCATTTAATTTTAGTTTATTTAATTTTTAAGTAAAACAAAAAATATATTTTTTTGGCACTTTTGGCACCGGTTAACCGGTGCCAAAAACAGTGAATTAAAATTTTTTGGGATTTTTTTGGCACCGGTTTATCGATGCCAATTCCGATTTTTGGCATTGGTTTGAACCGGTGCCTTTTTAAACCACTTATTGGCATCCCCCCACATTGGCACCAGTTCAAACCGGTGCCTTAGGCTGGGTTTGAACCGGTGCCAATTTCATTTTTTCACGTAGTGTGTCTCTTCCTTCCATTTGTTTCTCATTGCATGTCATGCACTTAATTTTTTTTAAAAAAAAATTCTTCAGAAGATTTGAACACGCAACCTTTAATTCTAGAAGTTTGAGCATCTAACCACCAAACTATGTGATGTTTTATGTTACCTTTTGATACAGAACATTAATATATACAACAAAGAAATTTATTATCAAGAAAAAAATGTAATGACTGGGGCATCGCTTGGGCTCAAATGCTAGTTACTAGATGAAACCCGTGTGATACATAGTTTATTTGTATTGATTTAAAATAAATATTTTTTGTTGTATTTATGTGATAAAATTTGTTATTGTAACATGTCATTTAATATTTTTATTCTAAAATAAATTGTGAATTTCTTATCATTTATTATTTAGATAAAATTTCTAATTTCAAAAGATAATATATTATACTTAATTAATTTAAGAGAAAATATAAGTTTATAACCTTGATAAAAAAGATAAAAGAATAGTTTATCAAGGGGTATATATGTAAATTACATCTAACTTTGATTAAAGGAAAAAATTAGATAATAACACCCAAAAATTGGCACGATTTTTGTAATAACACCACCAAATAAAAAATAAAATTTATTATAACACCACAAAAAAAAAAAAAAAAAAAAAAAAAAAAAAAAAAAACCAAAAATTTTGTTTCACCACCACTTAACTTTGCCATCCAAATAAACCGTTAAGTGGGCCCCACACAGTACACGTGTCAATCAACTATTGGATAAAACAAATAAAAAAAGAAAAACCCTATAATCCTAAACCATCACCACCACCACCGACGCCGGTTTCCATCGCCGTTAACTCGACCCTACCATGGCCGGCACCCCAACCCAGCCCCTATCGTTGTCTCCCATACCTATAATCGTCGCCGAACCACCCAGACCCTAACCTAAACCAGCCCAACCCCCATCATCGTCTCCCCGACCCGAATCCATCGCCAAACCACCCACACCCAACCCTAACCAGCCAGCCGCCTTACTCCTCTACCAAACCTAACCAAAAGTCGTCGCCAAGCCGCTGAAACCCTGACCCACCCATACTCAAACCCACTAACCGCCCTACTCCTCTCACCCTCACCTTGAACCAAATCGGGGCTGGTGATTTCATGGGTACGTTTGGGATGATTTCGACAGTCAAGGGTGGTCGGCTAGCTAGTTTTGTGGGTCGAGGGTGGTCGATTGGGATTGGGTGACGGCGGTAGAGGCTGGGCTGGAGAACGACGGTAGGAAACGGCGGCGCTGATGGTGGGTATTTTAAGGGTTTTCCTTTTTTGAAAAAAATTTCATCTTTTTTTTGTTTTTTTATTTATTTTAATCCAATGCATAATTGATACTTGTACAATGTGCGACCCACTAACGGTTTTTTGGATGAAAAAGTTAAGTGGTGGTGAAATCAAAATTTTTGGTTTTTTGGTGGTGTTATAATAAAAGTTTTTTTTTTTAGTTTTTTTTTTTGTTTTGTAATCAAAATCGTGACAATTTTATGGTGTTATTTTCTAATTTTTCCTTGGTTAAATGTTGTTTCCCCTCTCCTCTTTCAACCTTTTGGTATTTTCTGATTTTCTCTCTTCTCCTTCAATCTTTTGTTGTTCTCTATCTCCTCTTTCATTTTTTTGTTGTTCTCTCTCTCCTTCTTCAACCTTCAATTTCAATGGTGGAAGTACACCTTTTTACTATGTGACGTCGAACAAGTCGAAATCAATGGAGGGGGAAAAGCTTATCTACCCTTTAAGGTTAAACATGCTTATTATTTATCACTTTGTTATTTGAGTTTGCCGCCGGAAAATGGTGGTGTGAAGATTAATTCTCTGCTACACTTTAGGGTTAACCATTGTAGGGAATATTTCAAGCATCCCACACTTGATCCCCACTGTAATCATACACTTAAGCATGGTGACGTCCAAAGGGAAGGAAGCTAGAGTAAAAGAGTCGCCAACAAGTTTTAGGAATATGTAAACCGTTCACATGGTGAATGTTACACCCCTTCACGATCCATGAGATCGCTAACTCCATAGTGGTCTGGAACCATGACTGGATATTCGGGGATGAAGGTACAAATCCAACCTAAAAGAAATTGAACTTGCCCTAATAATAGGCCTCTACTTTATTCTTCTCATATTCATGTACGCTTTTTGACTAACATGCAATCAATAGATTAACCCTAAACCTGTTTAATCTATGTTTGTTGAATATTAATGCACAAATAAATCTATTATTGGCGATCACTTGAATTATAATCATATTAGCCTAGACAAGATTAATAATTATTTTATTAAGCGTGATTACAAGTACGAATTCTCTTTAAACATGCATAAAAGATATGATCAAGCAATAACAATAACATAATATCAAGCAACATGATAATAACAATCATCATCATCATAATCATATTAGTAATATTCTCAATAAAGCATAATAATATTACTAAGATCCTAGGCATGATACTAACAAGATTAATAACAAACCCTAACATTTCACTAAACATTAAAGATCAAAGCTTTAACCCTAAAATAATACGAAGTATAAGAAAGAATAGGAAGCATCCTTTAATATTAGAACGTACATGATATTAGAAAGCAATAAAAACATCCTAACATGATACTAGGAATAAAAAATAATCAAAGCATGATTTCTATATCAAAATAATAACAATTAAATTACTTACTTGGATGACTCGTATCTCTTTCTAATAACAAAATACACGCGTTAGTAATTTCAAGGAAAATATTAAATCAAACAATCAAATTAAATAATTGAAATAGAGATTTGGGACCAAATCCTCAGAAATTATCAACCTTTCACGTCTAGGGCAAAGACAACTTCGAACTTGGCTAGGTGTGCCTAAAACTAATGTATGTGGAATTTTGTATGAGGGAAGGTTTAGAAAAAGAATAGAGAGAGAGTAAGCTTCTAGCTTTAGAGAGAGAGAATAGAGATTGATGATTGTGAATGCACAAAAACGGGGAGATGCGACCCTTATTTATAGAAAAATAGTCCGGAAAGCGATCGAAAACAAATCAAGTCACATTCGGAATAAAAAGACCTCCTGTCATAAACAACACGACTTAGCGCCAGACGACAGCACTAGCGTCAGGCGACAACTGTTAGCTCCAGGCAACAGGTATTAGCGCCAGGCGACAGGCTTGTCGTTTTGCGCTGAGTCACAAATAAAACGCGCTTTGCACGTGGAATCCTCTTCTTAATATGATTAAGCAACAAATTCCGCGTTTATCAAATTAAAATCGGATTTATTATAAGGCACTTATTTTATTCCAAATAAAACTCTTTAAAATATAATTATCAATCCTAGTTCCATTAGAATTTAAAAGAACCTTCTAGATATTCTAGAAGATTAAAATCAATCCTAATAACTTAGGAATCATAATTAATAGGCCCTCCTCTAGATCATTGGGCCACATATAAAAATCATTTCGAGCCCAATTCTAATATTATGGCCATAACTTCCTTATTATTCCTCGTAATTGTGCTTATAATATATCGTTGGAAAGCTCTTTTCGAGCTCGACCCAACTACACTATTAATGGACCCTTATCATGGAGTAAACTAAATTGGACTGTCAATTTTCATAAATAGAGTATAAAAAGAAATATTTTCAAAAATAGAAAGAGAGATATTTTTATAAAAACAACCACACCACTAGACTTTTCACACTTTCACTTCGTTCGATAATCAAATGACATGAAAGGTATTCATCACTGGGTTTGGTTTTGGGGAGACACATTTGGGTGTTTACAACAATGCCATTAGTATCTCCTTTTGTTATTAGGGTGGTTTAATTTTGCTAGCAAAGTCATCAAAAATAGAGGGAAACGGACTTGAAAGAGAAGGTGAAAGTGAGCAGAGATTGGAGGGAGAAGATTAAGGTGGGTGGGTAGAAAAAATATGAACAAGAGGAAGAAGATGAACATGAAGAAGAAGGTGGGAGGAAGAAGATGATGAATAGTAGCAAATGGAGAATTAATAATGCTAACTTTGAATATCTGTCCAACTTGTCATAGCGGCCTACAAAAAGCTAAAATATATATTTTTTAATCAAAAAACACAAATTTAAATGCAACTTATTTTTGAAAATGTCATTTGATAAACATAATTTTTTTATCTAGGTCATAAACTGAGGCTTGCTCTTAATTTAAACTTTACAAACCTCATTTGTCAATTTTGCTTATATGGCATTTAAATTATTTACTTCCAAAACAATTTACAAATCTCTTATTTGATTGACTATCACTAAAATTTATAATCTTACATGGCGCGTTAATAAGAAAATTTATCTTACGTGGCTATCTAAAAACTCGAGAAAAAAAAACCCCTTTATATGTATACTAGTTTTGTGCCCCGGGCAATGTCCAAGTTGTTTATTGAATGTTAGGATAAGCCTTTTGGCTTGAATGTTAAATACGGACATATAATCACTTATGATAATACGGGATATTTAGACATACGATATCATACTTAAATTATTATTGCTAAACTGAAAGTATATTTACAGATTAAAATATATTTTTACTAATTCTCTATTAATTTAAATAAATTATAAATAGATCTTATTTTAAATAATTTTTTAAAACGAAGTTGATGATGGAAATAAAATCGAGTTTTAAGATATTTATTAAAAGTTATGATTAATTTTGTATACATAAATATAAGAATTCTACCGCTAATAAAACTTTATACAACAATTCTATCTTAAAAAATCTATTACTTAATGATACCTATTTATTTCCTACATGGCTCGACATTTGGCGAAAAACTGAAATGTCAAGTGTCGTTGTCTCGTAACCAAACAACGAAATCGACTTTATTCATTAGTGATATGATATGATTAGATTTACATAAAAATAAGCATCTTATTAATTGTTAAACCACGCATTGTAAAAGACTAACCAAGCTAGTTGATGTAATGTGCAAGTCACTCACTTCAGTAATACACAATTAAAGGGGCGACTAGGGCTGTCAAACGGGTTGTGCCGTGTCGGGTTTGTGTTCCCGTCAATGTTAAAAGGATTGAAAAATCCCTTAACCCAAATCTAACCTATTTATTAAACGGGTTGAAATCCTTTACCTAAACCTAACCCATTTATTAAACGGGTTGCCCAAGTAATCTTTTACCTATATAGTATGTAATAATAAAACTAATTAATATTTAATAAAAAAATTAAAAAAAAAATTTTGTTATTCAATACAAAGATAAAGATACTACAAGAGTTTAAAGTTAATAGTTTTAGCAATCAATACCGCATGGGTTTAAAGCTAATAGTTTTAACAACAAGACCATACATATGCATTGTCTCAAATTAACTGCAATATTAAATTTTAATTTACTAAAGATGAAAATTATAATTTTCTGTCAAATTAACAGCTAAAAAAGTACCAAAATGTATAAATAGTGACAAGGTGATTTATAAAATTACAAGTTTTAAATAAAAAAATTCAATATTCTTTACTACTTAATTAATATATTAAGCATGTCGAATTCGGGTTAACAAGTTGTTGTTTAACCATTTATATAATCGGGTTACGCGTGTCGGTTTCAGGTTGAAAATTTCAACCCAAACCTAGCCCGTTTAATTTTGTAGGTGTCCACCCAATTATGTAAACGGATTGAGAATTCTTAACCCAAATCCCCTTATTTCATGTCGGATTCGTATTGAGTTATTTTGTAGACCTCCTTAAATTGAGCCGACGAAAGTTGTTTGTGGCCCAATTTGGCTGAATCTTATTTATGATTGAGGTATTTACATTAATTTTCCTCATTTGTTTTGAGTGGTTCGTTTACCATAAGCCTAAATTTTGCGTCTGATGGAATGTTTGTCATTAATCATGGTGGACGACAATATCTTTAAGTGGAGGGGAACGGATAAACTCATAAAAGATTTAATATAATCAACTTATATAACATAATCAATCAATTCAAAATTTTAATTATGATAAAGAACATGTTTAGGTTGCAGGAATTGTATGTCTTTGTCTCTACAAGTTTCTAGACTTTCGACTACATTTGGGACAAATTTGGCCTCTTATTCTTGTTAGACATACCCCATTTAATATCAAATATTACGGAGCATATAAATAGATACATAATCACTTGTGTTTAGTAAGCTTTAATGTATTAATCTATGTATAAGAAAAGGTCATAGAGTCATACTTTCTTAATTTGTATTGTCTTTATATCTCATTACTCAGATATAAAATATCAATCAATCAATCAATAACTATATACTAAAAAACACACCAGCAATGACACATGTCATCTCCTGGTGTGTCCTTAGATTTTTTTTTTTTTTTAAAAAAACTATTTAAGAAAAACATCTTTTTAAATATATTAAGTATTATATTAATTTCCTACAAAGTGTAAGAAAAGATTTTGATGAATCTTTCCAAAATAAAACAGATTGAGAATCATAAACTTAAGCAAAAAAATTAAGTATAAATTCTTAAATCTTAACATAATTTGTTATGGACTATTTTTGGTAGGAAAGACATATTAGGTACTATGTACGTTTATTAAAACAAGATTATATATTTTTTCTTGATTTTGTTTTAAATTATGTAATAGAACGAAGCTACAAGCTTAAATAACGAAATGCGAATATCAAATCATCAAATGATGCTTTATTTATTAATTTTTATTTCCTTGAATGATTTATGATTAGAATTTCAATCCATTAGTACTGTATAGATACTTCAATAATACATGCCAAGAACAACACATATTGATTATTCTTAGTGTCATTTTTCCTGTCATTATTTTTTTGTAGATTTTCAATATTCAATTGATATGAATATAACATATGGAAGTTAAAAAAAATATAATACAGTATTACTTTTAAAAATAATTATTGAAAATTACCGTGCATGACACGGGACCTAACCTAGTTACATATGTTTGGGTGTCCAATTGTCTATCCATCAAGCCTAAGAATATAGCCGATGAAGCACAATTTGTATGGGTCAACACGAGTTATGTCAAATTTCACTAAGCTACAAGCACAACTAAGTCTTGGCACAATAAAACCCCGTTCGCTTCACCTTATTTTTGCCGAATTGAAATTATTTTTAGTGAAACAAAATTATATTTACTGAACTCAAATTATTTTTATAGAACTTAAATTAATTTTACTGAACTGAAATTATTTTTGCTGAATTGAAATTATTTTTACCGATTTTCAATTATAATTCTTCTTTAAGAAAACTGATTTTATAGAAATGAAATTATTTTTACTGAACTGAAATTAATGTTATTGAACTGAACTTATTTAAGCTGAATTGAAATTATTTTTACTTAATATTAATTTTTTAAGTTGAAGTGAACAGGGCCTAAGTCTTAGTTACACAATAGTGTAGCTAGGATAACTGCACCACACCATATAAAATGAACATGTAGTAAAAAAAATATAAACATGTAAAAAAATTAACATCCAATAATAAAAAATGAACATTTTGTATTAAAAAGTGAACGTGTTAAAAAAATTAGCACATTTAGTACATGCCAAGTTATGGTATTGTCAACAAAATTATTCTCTTGATCATATATTTGCGCTCGCATCACGTGCATATAAAAGCCAGTGCTAAGCATATCCCAAGTTTTCAAATAAGGGATTATGCTTTTTTTACTTTATTGACATGAAGAGATTACATTTATCACATAAATAATTCCAATAACAATGGTAAGTCAACATAAAGAAATTATTATTAATATCATAGTTAAGTATGGCATTAAAAAAATGTAATTTTTTTTTTAAAATGTACCCTAATTAATGATAAATAATTCTATCATTTCATCATCTATTAAATATTATTAGAACAAAATGTCGCTGACATCATTACTGTCTACATGTCTCTCACATAATAAATTTTTTTCCTTTTTAAAGACAAGGACGATGTCATTATTTTTTTTTTGGTAGATCTACCATTTTTAATATTGTCTAAATTTGAATATTAGAACCTTCTACATTACTATTACAACCTATCAATTTATCTCTAAAATTCAAACAATTGTAAATAGCACACTAATAAATGGCGTTCTTGCTACATTGAAATATGTATTAGGCGACATTGAACATGTATTATATCATAATTTTGATGAAAATCTAAAACTATAAAAAATAAAAATTATGTTGCACAAATTGCATGCATAATTTTTATTTATATTTATCAGTTTTTATTTATTTATTTTTATTTATTAAAAGGCACTTCCTCCAACCCTAAATACAAAGCCTTTTTCTCTTTATTATATAAGTAATAAATGATAGAAAAATATTTTGTATTAAGGGACGGAAGGAGTACAATTTCTAAAAATAGGGATTCTTAACCTAGTTAATGACTAATTGAAAATTTATGATTTTGTTGTAAAAAAAAAACATCGTGGACATTAGCAGATCACTTCCGTCTTTTTGGTTATTAACTACAAAATAAAGTCATTAATAAAATTAAAGAGTTTGATCATTGATATAAAAAAATTCTAGGATAGAGAGATTCTATACTTATATACTAAAGTAATCCTTATAGTTATCCCCTAAATACACGTGTCGTCATCACATAGAAAATTTTTCCGTCAAAAAATTATTATTATTATTTTTTGTTATTGAAAGAAGTTTGTATATAGGGAGAAGTTTTGGCTTTTTTAGGGAATGATGTCCAACAATAATAATTTTAAGAAAAAATAAAAAAACAGTAGTATAGAATAATAAATGTTACGTAAAATTATAAAATACTATTTACGTTGTTTGCAAAATAAATAAATAAATAATATATAATACTATTTACGATATAATAAAAAAATATTATTATTTTTGTTATCTCCTTCCATCTCACATGAAGATTAATCTTATGATTCACAATGTTTATTTGTTTTTTTAATAAGTAAATGATTTCGTTTTGTAAATTTTCGAATAAATGAAAATTAAAATCAAATACTATTGTAAAACCGAACCGTGCATAGCACGAATTTTGAACTGGTATATGTAATATATGAATTGATTGAAAATGCAATTTAAATGTCAAAGATTTTTCTTTTCTCCCTTTTCCTTTTTTTTTTTTTGTAATAATACTTTGGAACTTATGCATTTAACCACCTTTTAAATCTTATTTTTTGCAAAAAAACCACCTTTTAAAAACAATATTGTTAAAAACCACCATTTAAAAAAAAATTGTTGCAACTTACCACCAACTACTGGAAAGTGGATGTTTGACCAACTATTCTGGCGTTGAACTAGTCATGTGCGTGGCTCATGAACCCCACTCCCTTTCTTTTTGTTTCTTTTTCTCTTTTGATTTCCCCTTTCTCCTCTTGTGGTTTCTCTTTCTTTCTCTTCTTTGTTCCTCCTCCATGGTAGATTATTGCTGCTACTTCTTAACAGTTCAAGAAATTATTTTTTTCCTATTTCTCTTTATTCTATGTTCATCTTCTTCTTCATCTCTTCTCTAGTAATTGAATTCGTTTAATTGAAAACGAATTCAATTTTCCCCTTAATGAACCCTAATTCTTCCCCAAAGAATGACAATTTATCTTTAAATTTCCCTCTTTTCCTCCTTAGCCAGATTCCCTTCCTTCCCTTAAGTCACTGCCCCTTTTCTCTCTCATTATTGAATCGCCGCTTAGATCTGAGGTTTCTGAAGGAAGTGTGTTATGATGGTGGGTTGTTCTTGGATGGTTCTAACGGTTGGGTTGTGTAGGGAATATTTCAAGCATCCCACACTTGAGCCCCACTGTGATCATACACTTAAGTAAGGTGGTGTCAAAAGGGAAGGAAGCTATAGTAAAAGAATCGCCAACAAGTTTTAGGAACTTGTAAACCGTTCACAGGGTGAAGGTTACAACCCTTAACGATCCAAGAGATCGTTAACTCCAACAGGTCTGGAACCATGACTGGAAGTTTGAGGATGAAGTTACAAATCCGACCTAAAAGAGATTGAACTTGCCCTAAAAATAGGCCTCTACTTTATTCTTCTCGTATTCATGTGCACTTTTTTACTAACATACAATCATTAGGTTAACCCTAAACCTGTTTATATATGCTGGTAGAATATTAATGCACAAACAAATCTATTATTGGCGATCACTTGAATTATAATCATATTAACCCTAAACAAGATTATTAATTATCTTATTAAGCGTGATTACAAGTACAAATTCCCTTTAAACATGCATAAAAAGGTGTGATTAAGCAATAACAATATATATCAAGCAACATAATATTAACAATAATAATCATGTTAAAAATAAAGCATAATAATAATAGCAAGATCCTAGACATGATACTAACAAGATTAATAACAAACCCTAGCATGTCATTAAACATTAAAGATCAATTAGCCCTAACATGACACTATCATGATATTAGGAAAGAAATATGAAGCATCATAATAATATTCATGATAGAAATTTTAGTTATTACCCTAAACATGATACTAGGAAGCAATAAAACATCCTAACATGATACTAGGAATCAACAAAATAATCTAAGCATGATTTCTATATCAAAATAATAATAAAAGCAGTTAAATCACTTACTTCTATGCCTCGTATCTCTTTCTAATAAAAAAATACACACGTTAGTAACTTTAAGGTTAAATATTAAAACAGTAAATCTAATCAAAGAATTGTAATAAGGTTTGGGACCAAACCCTCAGAAATTATCAATCTTTCACGTCTAGGGCGAAGGCAACCTCGAACTTTGCTAGGTGTATCTAGAGATAATGTATGTAGAATTTTGTAAAAGGGAAGGTTTAGAAAAAGAATAGAGAGAGAAGCTTTTAGAGAGAGAATAGAGAGACATGATTGTTGTCAAATCAAAAACGGGGAAATACGACCCCTATATATAGAAAAAATAGCTCAGAAATGATAGAAAATAGTTTGAGTCCTATTCGGAATAAAAGACCTCATGTCGCCAACGACAAGAGTCAGCGCCAGACGACAGAAAGCAGCACCAAGCGACAGACCTGTCGTTTGGCACTGGGACAGTTTTTTTGCGGATTTTGTTTTTATCATATCTTTTGATCCAGCATTACAAATAAGTCATATAATATGTCATTGGAAATCTCTTGAAGTCTACTTTCTAACCCAGTTAGAACCAGATTAAAATATTTTGTAGATAAAAAGATATGGCTGAAATAATGGAAGTGTGTCAGTTTTAGATAGAGTTTCGTATTTCTTTCATATCTTTTTTCGTTATAGCTCGGAATTAATATTATAATATATCATTGGAAATATAATTTCAAGATCTATCCAGCCATATAAGATTTGGATAATATTATGAGGCACAAAAATAATATTTGACTGTCTTTGAACATTTTTAAATTCGAATAGAATTAGGACTTACAAAAAAGGAAAGTTTTATTTAATTTTAAATTTTTTGATTTTATCTTTTCAAAAAGGATAATTAAGATCTTTTAGAAACTCAGAGAAGCTTCTAATTAATCCTAATTAGTTTAGGAATAGTATTAAACCTTTGGACCCTCCACATGATCATTATGTTGTAGGTAAAATTCGGTTTGAGCCTAGTTTAGTATTTTGGCCATAACTTCCTCATCATTCATCAGAATTGGGCTCATAATATGTCGTTGGAAAGGTCTTTTTGAGCCCAATCCAACTACACATATTGGACCCTTATCATGGACCAAACTAAATTGGACTGGATTTTTTCATAAATAGAGTGTAAGAAGAAATATTTTCAAAAGCAAAAAGAGAGATATTTTAATAAAAACAACCACATCACTAAACTTTTCACACTTTTATTACTTCGTTCGATAATCAATGACGTGAAAGGTATTCATCACTGGGTTTGGTTTTGCGGAGACACATTTGGGTGTCTACAGGATGGTTATATGGTTAGGTGGGTTTTGCTACGGAGTCGGGGTAAGTGGGTGATGGGTGGTGGGCGACCTGTGAGAGGGGATTGTGGGCGGTGGGTGACTCATGGTTGGTAGAAGAATTGAAGCGGCAACAATTAACAATAATTAGGGTTCCTAACAATAATAGTTGAAGCAGCAGCAACAACAACAATCAACAATGGAGGAATAAAAAGAAATAGAGGAGAAGAGGGAAATCTATAGAATAGAAAAAAAGAAAGAAAAAAAGGGCAACCATTGAATTGTTTATTTTTATTTCTACGCATATATGAATTGTTTGGGTGTATAAGAATGTGTTTTATGTGCATTAATTTTGCTTTGTTATATATAGGACACTTAATCATTTAGCTTTATGAATTACAAATTCATGAAAATAAAAGTACGATAAACAAAGCTTATATTAAACGTTTTTCACAATATACAAGATTATTATTCCTGTATTTCTTTTTTATTATATATTGAGCATCTGCTTTTTTTTTTTTTTAGTGTTCTACCCGGTTCATCATTTAGGCTAATCCGGATTCAGTGATCAGTTCTAGGTGGTTAGGTTTGATGGCTATTTATTATAATTTACATACTTTAACTCCTAGTAATTTGTTTTTTTATAGAAAATGCTAGTAGGGTTAGAAATAGAGCTACTATGGCTCTAAAAAAATGGGTTTGATAGTTCTAGAGTTTCTCCCTTGGGGCATTCGTTGTAGACACCTAAAAACATCTCCCCAAAATTAAACCCGATGATGAACTATCTTTCATCACCATTATTAGTTGGTTAGAGTATTTAATCTTTGGAGTGCTTAATCCATATTTCCATTCAATAAACCAACCCAATTCTTAGCCCATTTCCCCAAGCCATTATTATTTTCCTCTTTCGTGTCTAATCACAAAACTGAGAGAAACTGATTTTGTGGCCCTATGGTTTGATCCAAATATTATTTGGTTGGATTGGACTTTCAATAAGATTTCCAATGATATATCATAAGCCTAATTCCGATTTAGAACGAAGAAGATACGAGAAAAACACTAAACTCGGCCCAAAACCGATACCCTTTCACTTAAACTTCTATTTCTTAAAATATACTTCCTCCGTTCTGTTAATATTGCAACAAGGCGGAAATTACGCATCCCAAAACACATTTTATATGCTAAATATCTATAATTGTGTAAGAGTAAAAATTACAAAAAATTGATATTGTGAAAGTATTATATGAGACGAATCCAACAAAATCCCACTTGACTATATTTTGCTTAATGTATAACTCATATTATATGGTCTAACAAGAGTGATGAATAGTGCAAAAAGTCCATTGTAGCAATATTAATAGAACGGAGGAAGTACAAAATATTTTGACCTGATTCAAATTTTTTTGGAATTTAGACTTGATAAGCTTTCCAACGATATGTTATATGATTTATTCCAAATTACGGATCAAAAGTTATCATAGTTTTAAAGACGCGTAAAAAACTTGATTTTCCGCGATACGACATCAATGCACACCACGGTGTTCTGTGATGTGTAACGGCACTTTGTACCGTGGCACAGTATTTTGCACAGTGACAAGGTGTTTTTCTAGGGTTGATAGAAAAAAATTTAGAAGATACTCCCTCCGTGTTTTTTTAAGTGTTACACGTTCTATTTCCGGCCGTGTTTTTTGAAGTGTTACACTTCCTTTTTGGCAAAAAGTTACATTAAATTATTATATCCCTCTTATCCCATGGTCCCCACCAAAATCCACTACTACTTTTTTATTATATTTTTCCTCTCACATTCATTACTTTTCAATAAACTATTAACTCCACTATCTTTCTTTTACAATTTTTTAATACTCCAATTGGCAACTACCCCACTTACCTATTATTTTATTTAAGTCAATTAAAATGCCTAAAACTATGTACCGGTCAAATTGTAACACTTAAAAAAACACAGAGGTGAAGGAGTTACGTCTTCGTCGTGTGCAATTACTAGATATATAAATGGATCAAATTATGGACATAATTAAGTTCGTACATTTGGGTCGTCGTTTTTCCATAACAAGAGGTACTAACGATCTTTGGACTAGTAAACTAGCCCAAAGCCCAATTGGACGGATCATATAAGTTCACACAAAGGGGCTAGATCGAGCATTAGAGGATGAGGCCCATAATGGGCCTCATCACTCTAGGTGGCCGACCATATGGAGTGGATAAGAGAGTTTTGGGCTTCGTGCCCTAGTCTAATTATAATGAGATTATAAATATATTAGGTGCCTAGGTTTAGATGTATGTAGTTTTACTGATTAATTGATCAAACCCAAATTAGCAAACAGGAAACTCAACCCCTCTCAAAGTCCTCTATCACACGGCTCTCTCCTCCTTATCGACGCCGGTGGTGTCTCGTGGTGGTGGTGGTTCGTGCGGTGGTCGGTTGTCCGTAAAGGTGGTGATCGCGGTTTTCCTCAATCACTCGACCAATCTAGTATTGGTGGACGACTCGTTCGAATCTCGTGGACTAAGTAGAGGAGCAACACTTGGGGATCTATTCTCTCCCTGATTTGCTTGTCGAATAGCTTCGTGGAATTCACGCATCAAAGGTATGATTATGTGTCTTGTGTGTTATGCATGCGATTCTTGGTTTAGGTGCTTTATGAATATGATTCATGTTTTTTCCGCTGCGTAGTACCTATAAACGCCTACAAGATGGAGTAGCAAAAATTTAGAACATATGCAAACAAAAATTTAAAATATAAGAAAAATAATTTAGAACATATGTTGAAAAAATAATTTATAGCACAGGAAAAATTTATAACAGTAGACACCCATTTGTGTCTCCCCAAAACCAAACCCGGTGATGAGTACCTTTCACGTCGAATCATAATCGAATGAAGTGAAAGTGTGGAAAGTTTAGTGTTGCGGAAAGTTTTAATTTCTTTTCTCTTCTCTCTGTTTTTTAAAACCTTTTTTAAGAAAGCAGCCAATCCAGTTTGGTTGGTCCATGATACGGGTCCAATAGTAGTGTAGTTGGATGGGGCTCAAAAAGAGCTTTCCAATGATATATTATAAGCCCAATTCCGATGAATATTGAGGAAGTTATGTCCAATTTACTAAACTGGGCCTGGTTTGAGTCTTATGTGCGGCCCAATGATCTAGAGGAGGGCCTAATATAGATTTATCATTCCTAATGCAATTAGAAATGGTTTTAGTCTTCTAGATTCTTCTAGAAGGTTCTTTTCATTCCTAATTCAATTAGCATTGATAAATTGACTTTTGTTGACTTTTTAGAGTTTTAATCAGAATCAAAGAACTTTTTTGAGGAAAATACGATTTTATCCTCCTGTACGACAATTTCTATCTGATTTTAAGAAAACGCGTGAATTTCTGAGTCAAACGCCAGCTGTAGCGCCTGACGCTAATGTTGGCGTCTGGCGCCAATGGTCGGCGTTGGCGCTAACATCGTTTTATCCGCGTGAGAACTCTGTTTTGATATTTGATCTTTTTGGCTGATTTTCTCTATAAATAGTCTCGTAAAAACTCCGTTTTAAGTCACCAACTCTCATCAAGATTCTCTTGATTACTCTCTTTCTCTCTCTTTTCTAAACTAGCCTTCTCTCAAATATAAAAATTCTGCATTCATTAGATTTAGAAACACCTAGCCATATTCGAAGTTGCCTTCGCCCTAGACGTGAAAGGTTTAATTTCTGAGAGTTTGGTCCTAAATCTCTCTTTCAATTATTTAATTTAATTGTTGTTTATTAGTTTCCTTGAAGTTACTAACGTGTGTATTTTGTTATTAGAAAGAGGTACGAGGCATCCAAGTAAGTGCTTTAATTGATTTATTGATTTTATGATATAGTATCATGTTAGGATGTTATTTTAATTCCTAGTATCATGTTTAGGATGTTCCTAGTATCATTTTAGGATGCTTTCTTAGTATGATATTTAGGGTGATTTGCTTATATCAATTATGATTCCTGCGATGCTTCCTATTTTCTTTCCTAATATCATGTTAGTATCATGTTAGGGTTATAGCTTTGATTTTCAATGTTTAGTGACATACTAGGGTTTGTTATTAATCTTGTTAGTATCATGCCTAGGATCTTGCTATTGTTATTATGCTTTAACATGATTATGTTAATTATGATTATAATTGTTATAATTTATAATCATGATTATTTTAATTTATTATTAGTTATTATGTTGCTTGATTTTTATTGTTATTGCTTGATCACGCCTTTTATGCATGTTTAAAGGGAATTTGTACTTGTAACCACGCTTAATAAGATAATTAATAATCTTATTTAGGGTTAATTTGATTATAATTCAAGTGATCTCCAATAATAGTTTTGTTTGTACATTAATATTCAACCAACATAGTTAAACATGTTTAGGGTTTATCCTATTGATTGCATGTTAGTCAGAAAGCGCACATGAATACGATCAAAATAAAGTAGAGGCCTATTATTAGGGCAGGTTCAATATCTTTTAGGTTGGATTTGTACCTTCATCCCCGAACCCTATTTGATTCAAGACCTTATGGAGTTGACGATCTCTTGGATCGTTAAGGGGTGTAACCTTCACCATGGGAACGGTTTACAAGTTCCTAAAAAACAACTTGTTGGCGACTCTTTTGCTCTATCTTCTTTCCCTTTGGACGCCACCGTACTTTAGTGTATGATCACAGTGGGGTTCAAGCTAGGGGATTAATGCTTGAAATATTCCCTACAGTTTTTTTGGCGACTCCGCTGGGGAGGATTTCTATTTTAATTCCTGAAATTTATTTCGGCAATGATTTAGAATGAGTGGATGAGACTCGAAACGTTCTAAGTATTTCATGTGCGTAATTTTGATTACCATTATTCTCATATGCATAAAAAAAATCTCATTGGAAAGACCATCCGTAATGAGTTAAAAACATAGGATTTTTACACGTAGGAAATTTGAGGAATATCTTTCACAACTAGGACCGAAATAACACTACGCGAAACTGAAAAATTTTATCGAGCACAGAAAGCCGCTGAGGCATGTAGGAATTAGCGTCAGCGAACAAAGTTTAGCACCAGAATTTTGACTGTAGCACCAGACGACAGCTCTGTCGCCAAGCGCTACAGCCAAAAACCGGCGCCAATCTCTGTTTGCTGGCGCCAAATTCTTCCAATACCAAGTCAGAAATATGCGTTCTAATTTCGACCAGTTTTTAGCATTGTTTGCTCGATCCTACTTCCTGATTGAGTTTTTCTCACTTTTCTGAAACCGATATGTGTTCTACATATGGACATAACCTCTGGGAATTCATGCTCCATCTACCTGATTGAACGCTCTGAGCAACAAAGGGTACATTCGAGAATGTTGAATTCACCAAACCATGGAAGCGAGTTTTTTTAAATTCGCGGTGTCCCATCCACTCGCGCCAACCCTTCACGGTTAGGCTTCCGCCCGGTGCATCCGGACAATTAACCATGGACCCTCTATTGAGTAACCCATATCCCGAACTTTAAAGAACTAGAGCCATGGTTAGGTTGCAAACTTATTGCATCATATTGTGCCTACTTAACTAATTGTGTATTATTTGTTGTGCATACTCTATGTGTTTTTTCCTAACCGTTTGGTTTGACTTGTGATTAAGCCTAAAAAAACTAATTAATAACTACAGGAATTTTCTTAATTAATTGACTAATTAATTTGAGCTAATAAATATGCCTAAAATCGAGTCATAGTTCCTTTAAATCAACCCGGATTATTATTCCGGTGTACTGCACAAATGTCAACTTGTTTTGGTCATAAACGGAGTTCTAGGAAGAACTACGAGTCGTAAAACCTATGGATCTGTAGCTTCGAGTTTTATCTTTAATTTGGCGTTGGTTTCATCCCAATCAGAGTCACATATCAAAAGTTATGACTAAAATATCACAGCCTGTCCAGTTTAATGCATATACGTGAGGTCTTAACTTAGTCTTTGTTCGAGTCTAGTCACATAGTCTAGCCACATGGTCATGACACGAGTATTAACATGTTACTTGCACTCACAATAAAGCACCCACTATTATGTATATACACCATGACCATGTCTTAGGTTCATGCATGAGTCGGTTTTCTCCGTCATTTGAGTTGGGGGTACATTCTATTCCTAATTTTTTCATATTTCTCCATCTACATCATGTTTCCATTCTCTACATGCTTTCTTCACATTACAACCTTCATTCTTCCTACCTTCATCCATCCATTGCATGTTGAATAGAGTTGAGTCAAATAATTAACAATGAATATCCCCAAATTCCTTTTCCACAGTACTTGGTCGAGGAGAGAAGGGCGATTAATCAAGGACAACCTCTTTATTCAAGTCTTACTTTTTGATAAACCGATCCGTCAAAAGAAGAAAGCTAAAAAGATAATGGCAAGTCAAGAAGAGGTCAATGAACTTAGGAGTCAATTGACTGACGTGACTGAGGAGTTAAAGGCTTTAACCCTCAAAATTGACGACCCTATGAAGCAACAACAAATGAACCTCATGCAAGAAAACTTGAGCAAGCTATCTAGTGACTATAAATTTCAGGGCATTAGTTCACAAGAGGTCTCGCTGGACAAGGAACTTCTATCGCATAAGTTCAATGCCAACGACATCCCAAAATTCAAGGCAACAGATAACCCTTACTTTCATCTAAGAGCTTTTGAAACTATAATGAATATTAAGGGGATTGATAAGAAAATCTTTCATTCTTTGTTTTCTTTATCCCTTGAGACCGTTTGTAAACAATGGTTCTTTTCCCTTGACAAAGAGAAAACCTCTTCTTGGGATTCCATAACAAATGCTTTCATAGATAGATATAAATGTAACATTCAAGACGAAACTGACCACAGACAACTTGAGATGTTAAAACAAAAAGAAAACGAAGGGTTCACTTCTTTCTTCAACAAATGGAGGGAAAATTCTGCTAATATGGTCAAGGTTCCTACCGAAAAATAATGTATGAGGATGTTTATCAAGAATCTCCAAGGGAAGTATTCAAAGCACTTAAAATACCAAAAAAATTTGAATACTTTCAAGGATGTGTATAATATAGGCATTGACATTGAAGATGACCTTCTGAAAGATAATAGTGCGAGAGCAAAGAAGAACGACCATCCTTCTTCTTCCTCTCCCATTAATGAAATACATGCCACGAACGCCTCTAAATCACAAATCCAAAGGTAAAAAAGAGTGTTCACTCCACTTGGTATGAGTTATGAAACAGCTTTCGAGAAGCTACATCACAAAGGACTAGTCATGCCCATAGGGCCCATCAAAGATCCAATTTCAGAAGCCAGGCCATCCAAGTGGGACCCTAATAAGCACTGCAAATATCACCAAGTAAAGGGACAGGACAATGAGGAGTGTTGGAAACTCAAAGAAGCTATTCAAGATTTGATCGATGACAATAAAACTTCCGAGGTTCTAGCCATTGAAGAAGATCAAACATCCTTCGATCCATCACTTCTTATCACACCTGTAGGTGAGCCCATGATCGAGAAAACTTATATAACCTCTCTCGATGAAGTGTCCATGATTGGGGAGGATGAAAGTCTTTTCTTAAATAATACCAGGGAAGACTCGTCAAGTCTAAAAGAGGACGTTCGAAAACTGCAAGATGTCGTTGCCATTCTCTGGAATGTGGTAGAAAGATTAGCAAATCGGGTGATGGCCATCGAACAGAATCCTCGCCAAGGGTTTAATGAAGAACTCAATGCTCCTAAGCCACGGGCAAAACGGACCATTGAAGAATACACACCAATAGGAATGACTTACAATGAAGCTTTTGACTATCTTCATGATTAAGGTCATATTCACTCCATTGGTCCCAGTCAAGACCCTCCATCTGAAAAACGTTTTCCCAATTGGGATCCAAATTCCTATTGTCGATACCATAGAGGTCGCAGTCACACTATTGAAAAGTGTCTCGCCCTCAAGGATCGTGTTCAAGACTTCATTGATTCAAATCTCCTTCATGTTCCTCTGCGCGACAAGAAGGCCAAGATTAGTAACGATAGTAACAGTGGCTGTAAAGGGAAGAAGAACGACTAC
Organism: Chenopodium quinoa; assembly: GCF_001683475.1. Lineage (NCBI taxonomy): Eukaryota > Viridiplantae > Streptophyta > Magnoliopsida > Caryophyllales > Amaranthaceae > Chenopodium > Chenopodium quinoa. Next base: position 8,838,301 of record NW_018742204.1, on the reverse strand, counting down.
CCTTCTTCTTCGGAAAACACCCACTCTAGTAACAGTGTTGGTACTTTTGACCTTAATGAGATCTTAGCCATGGATAATCGAGGATTTAGAAAGCAACAAAAAAGGAATTTTACCCCTATTGGAATTAGCTACGATGACGCTTTTGATCGACTCCATGCCAAGGGACTCATTACTACTATTGGACCTCTTCAAGATCCCCCGCTTGAGAGGAGGTCACCTAGTTGGAATCCAAATGTGCGCTGCAAGTACCATCAAGGTAGGGGTCATGCCACAGAGAGCTGTTGGAAGCTAAAGGAGGCTATCCAGCATTTGATTGATAATAACAAGCTTCCCATGCCTCCAGTTAACAAGAAGAGCGAGTGATGATAAAGCAAACAACAAAGGCGAGCTTCAACGACAAGATTTCGTGACCTATTTTTTTATTTTTTTATTTATCCTTTCCCCAATAAGTCTAGCATAGACACCTTTCTTTTCTCTTAGATTAATTTTGTAGATTCTTTCTTTTCCCCTTTTAATAAAATGAGCATTTATTTCCTTGCATATGATCATTGCATTGAAAAAAAAAAAAATCATTTGTCGAATTTAACACAAGGTATACCAATGATTTAAGGCACCCCTTGTAGCCACATCATATAGCCTTTCACCTTTCTAATTTACAATCCTTTCTTCATAAACCACTTTGAGCCTTGTCTAACGATATAGCTTTCATTTTTCAACCCATATTTACCTAACCTTAGGATGGGATGGTGTGTAACTTATGCAATCTCAAAATCTTGAGTGATTTCAAAAGATCAAAATAAATAAAATAAGAAAATAATAATAAATAAAAGTGTACAAAAAGGGCAAGTGTTCCAATGTCTTTGATATGAAAATATCTTCGACAAGAACACGTCTCAGATTGTGTCTCTTACCGAGTGCTCGGTACCATGCCTGAGAAACATGAATGCCAAGTGAGTGATAGACCACATGATCGAGGTTGCCCACACTTATAAAAATAAAATAAATGCTAAAGCAAAAAGAGATAAAAAAGAGTGAAACTCAAGCATAAAAAAAATACAAAGATTCAAAAGCGAGGTTGCACACCTTGGGGGCTTATCTAGGGTCTTGAGCCTTTATCCCCTTCTTCTTCAAACCTTAGCCTAACCACGTTACAACACTTAAAAATACCTTTTGAGATATACACACACTTGTGCGAGGTTCGGCTAGAGTTACGTTCGGCCTGATTCCTAACGGATACGTAGGCAACCTCACATCGAGGTGCGGCCGTAATAAACATGCATTCATATTCACATTCACATTCACACACCATGATCATACCAAGGGATCCCCTATGCTCATCCTTATTTACTTAGAGCTAGACTTGGGGGCTTGATCCTTACATCATTAGCTTACCTAGCCTAAAGAGTCACCACCACTTGACTCTTCTTGAAATAATATTTTCTCCACACACTTAGCCTTTGCGGCCTAACTTTAGTGTCATTTTCACACACTGCACAGATACATGACCAAATATACTTCCCTTAGGAACCCTTTGTCATGAAATCTTAACACAACGTTGAAGCATGCCTTGTCATATCAACATCACTCATTAATTATAATTGTCATTGCATCATGAATTATGAAGTGCTTAGCCTCCGTGCCTAAGTTACCCAAATACTTTCATCATTGAGTCAACCATTGAGATAGCCTATGACGAATTATTCCTTGCACCTTGAGAGATAGTATCAAACAACATTTGACTAAGCTCATTCAACATGCACCTTCAAAAACTTCGCTTCTTTCTTTTTCGCGTCTTTCTTTTTCGGGAGAAAGTAGGCACCCTCCACAAAAATGATGGAAAATTTTTGCTTTTTTGCATTTTCGAGTTGCACGATCACATTACACTCGAGTCCCATCCACTCAAGTTTCCCCTTAAATTTGATTATAATTTATGCTCTATCTTATTAAATTTGATCTAGAGAAAGTCGGTACCCTCCACAAAAATGATGAATTTTTTTTGCTTTTTTTGCATTTTCGAGTCGCACGATCACATTACAATGCACACACGAGTCATGTACATATTGAGTCATGTCGTATCATATCACCTTGATTTGAGTCTAACACATGTGTCAAACACTTTGAGTCGAGTCAACCTTGAGTCAATCACAACGAGTCAAGTTTATATCTTGAGTTCATGTCAAATCAATGAGTCAAGCGACATTAAACCTCAGGTCAACCCTAAAGAAAGATTAGCAAAGTCCTATAGTAAAAAATAAATACAAGTGCAGCAGAATAGGGAAGACCCTACTCCAGCGCAAGATGACAACATCTAGCGTTTGGCAGCAGGTTTCAACGCCTAGCGCTAGATCCCAGTGTCTGGCGACAGAGTCGATTCTTGGCGCCAGAGATATTTCAGCAGCGACAGAGCTCGAAGCCTCTCAGAAAGGTGATTTCGACCTCATACAACAATTTTAGGTTCCTTGGTACGTCAGTTAGCCCCTATAAGCAATTTGACATGATTAAGTAGTCGGTTTGATTACAATCGCAATAAGTGATCGACCTGACGAAAGATCGTCTCACTTAGCTTAAAGCGCCCAAGCATTGGCTCATCCCGGAGACACCGACATAATGGTTCACAAGCAGCAAACCGCCGACGTACTGGCATAGCGGAAGCAAAGTTCAAGCGAGCTTTAGAGATCGACAAGCGTTGGTCTTCGGAAATTTTTCTTCAGAATATTATCGCAACAAACGTTCAAGTATTCAAGCTCTTTTGTTCAGAGACGCGTGGACAATCCTTTCAAGCTCTTTTGTTCAGAGACGCATGGACATTCCTTTCAAGCTCTTTTGTTCAGAGACGCGTGGACATATTATCAAAGCTCTTTTGCTCCAAAGACGCGTGGGAATATCATTCAAAAGCTCTTTGTTCAGAGACGCGTGGACATATTGTCAAGCTCTTTTCCTCCAGAGACGCGTGGACATATTATCAAATCTCTTTTGCTCAGAGATGCGTGGGCATCCTTTCATTTAAGCTCTATTGTTCAGAGTCGCGTGGACATATTAAAAAAAAAGGAAGCTCTTTGTTCAGAGGCGCGTGAACATATCCAAAAAAAAAAAAAAAAAGCTCTTTATTCAGAGACGAGTGAACATCAAAATAGCAAGATGGCGTTCCCTAGATTGTGGATAGTTGTCACAAACAACTGAAGGTAATTTCAAGCGAAGTTGTCTTCGATCATGTTCCCTTAGACGTGGAAGATGGTCACAAAGCGGAAGAGGATTGTTTCAAGCGAAGCAATCTTCGATAGTGTTCCCTTAGATGTGAAATATTATCAAAACGGAAGGGGATCGTTTCAAGCGAAGCAATCTTCGATGTTGGAGACAGTTACAAGCGTAGCGGTTTTCAAGCGGGATGGCATTCTCTTGGCAGGAAGACATCAAAACTATAAAGCGAAAACAAATCGGTTACTTTCATAAACGTGTGCTCGTCGCTGCAAGATACGCGTTTCTTAACTCTTTTATCTGTTTAACTAACGCTAGTTTGCAGGTATTGGCATTAAAAGAATGGTTTAGGATCGCAGAACGTTCTGAATCATTCTCCGTCCCTATCAATACTTTGACTTTTGTTTTCGAAACTTGCATTTCTCCAAAATCAGTCAAAGTGGGGGCTTCTGTAGACACCCATTTGTGTCTCCCCAAAACCAAACCCGGTGATGGGTACCTTTCACGTCGAATCATAATCGAATGAAGTGAAAGTGTGGAAAGTTTAGTGTTGCGAAAAGTTTTAATTTCTTTTCTCTTCTCTCTATTTTTGAAAACCTATTTTAAGAAAGCATCCAATCCAGTGTGGTTGGTCCATGATACGGGTCCAATAGTAGTGTAGTTGGATGGGGCTCGAAAAGAGCTTTCCAATGATATATTATAAGCCCAATTCCGATGAATATTGAGGAAGTTACGGCCAATTTACTAAACTGGGCTTGGTTTGAGTCTTATATGCGGCCCAATGATCTAGAGGAAGGCCTAATATAGATTTATCATTCCTAATGAAATTAGGAATGGTTTTAGTCTTCTAGATTCTTCTAGAAGGTTCTTTTCATTCCTAATTCAATTAACATTGATAAATTGACTTTTGTTGATTTTTAGAGTTTTAATCAGAATCAAAGAACATTTTTAAGGAATACGATTTTATCCTCCTGTACGGCAATTTCTATCTGATTTTAAGAAAACGCGTGAATTTCTGAGTCGGCACCAAACGCCAACTGTAGCGCCTGGCGCTAGCATTGGCGCCTGCCGCTAATGTTGGCGTCTGGCGCCAATGGCCGGCGTTGGCGCTAATCATGGTTTTATCCGCGTCAGAACTCTGTTTTGATATTTTTATCTTTTTGGCTGATTTTCTTTATAAATAGTCTCGTAAAAGCTCTGTTTTAAGTCACCAACTCTCATCAAGATTCTCTTGATTACTCTCTCTCTCTCTCTTTTCTAAACTAGCCTTCTCTCAAATATAAAAATTCCGCATTCATTAGATTTAGAAACACCTAGCCATATTCGAAGTTTCCTTCTCCCTTGACATGAAAGGTTTAATTTCTGAGGGTTTGGTCCCAAATCTCTCTTTCAATTATTTAATTTAATTGTTGTTTATTAGTTTCCTTGAAGTTACTAACGTGTGTATTTTGTTATTAGAAAGAGGTACGAGGCATCCAAGTAAGTGCTTTAATTGATTTATTGATTTTATGATATAGTATCATATTTAGGATGTTCCTAGTATCATGTTTAGGATGTTCCTAGTATCATGTTAGGATGTTTTTCTTGGTATGATATTTAGGGTGATTTGCTTATATCAATTATAATTCCTGCGATGCTTCCTATTTTCTTTCCTAATATCATGTTAGTATTATGTTACGGTTAAAGCTTTGATTTTCAATGTTTAGTGACATACTAGGGTTTGTTATTAATCTTGTTAGTATCATGCCTAGGATCTTGCTATTGTTATTATGCTTTAACATGATTATGTTAATTATGATTATAATTTTCATAATTTAGGATCATGATTATTTTAATTTATTATTAGTTATTATGTTGCTTGATTTTTATTGTTATTGCTTGATCACGCCTTTTATGCATGTTTAAAGGGAATTTGTACTTGTAATTAATCTTATTTAGGGTTAATTTGATTATAATTCAAGTGATCGCCAATAATAGTTTTGTTTGTGCATTAATATTCAACCAACATAGTTAAATAGGTTTAGGGTTAATCCTATTGATTGCATGTTAGTCAGAAAGTGCACATGAATACGATCAGAATAAAGTAGAGGCCTATTATTAGGGCAGGTTCAATCTCTTTTAGGTTTGATTTGTATCTTCATCCCCGAACCCTATTTGGTTCAAGACCTTATGGAGTTGACGATCTCTTTGATCCTTAAGAGGTGTAACCTTCACCCTGTGAACGGTTTACAAGTTCCTAAAAAAAACTTGTTGGCGACTCTTTTGCTCTATCTTCTTTCCCTTTGGACGCCACCGTACTTTAGTGTATGATCACAGTGGGGTTCAAGCTAGGGGATTAATGCTTGAAATATTCCCTACAATAACATAAGCTGAAAAAATAATTTAGAACATTAGGAAAAAAAATTAGAACATACATTGAACATTAGGAAAAAACCATCGAAGAGTTGAAGAGAATAATTCCATTGTCGCTCATACCTATCGTAGGTTACTTAGGATCAAAACAAACAATTTGTTGGAATTCTAGTAAAAGGTGGATTCTAAAATTTACCTATTGGAATGGTTAGAACCCATACCTACAAGCAAGCTTTGGATAAGTGCCAACTCAGGAAATGGCTTAAAGCCATGAAATCCAGTATGGAATCCATGTTTGCAAAGATGTGTTAGTCCATAATAGTCTTACAAATAGGATCAAACCTATTAGTTGGGTAAGCCTATTCGGATTATTCTAGTTATGGATATCAAAATCACCTTCATGAAGCGTTCTTGATGGTGAACATGTATATGATACAACATAAGAGTTTTGAAATCCAGAAATCCTAAAAAGTTTTGCAAACTTCAGAAATTCATTTATGGATTGAAGTAAGCATTAAGGAGTTGGAACATTTGTTTTGATTAGAAATCAAACGGTTTGATTTCCTTAGTAGAACGAAAAAGGAATCTTGTAGAGACAAGAAGTTTAGTGGGAGTAATTGGTCTTCTTAGTCTAGTATGTAGTTGACATACAATTTATATGAAATGATATATCAATGCTTGAATAAGTCAAGCAGTGATTAGAAAGATTGTTTCAATATGATAGACTTAGGAGATGTTAAGTACATATTGGGAATCAAGATCCATGAAGTGAATCTTGAAAAATGATTGGAATAAATCAAGAGACTTATATTGATAAGGATCATGACAAGTTCATGAAGCAAGACTCTAAGAGAGGAAGTCTTCCCATGTCTCATGAAACTACACTCTGTAAGACTCAGTGCCTTCAAAAGCTAATAAAATTGAGTTGTATGGATAATGTACCTTATGTAATAAGGTCCATTATATGTGCCATGAAATGTACAAAGCAAGATGTTGCATATGACTTGTGCATGTGTAGAAGGTTTCAAGCAAATTCAGAATAAGCATACAGAGAATTACCAAGAACATATCCTTGAGTACTTGAGAAGCACTAAAGGAATTCTTCTAGCTATTGTGTTAAAAGGTAATTTAAGCAAGTTGTCAAAAGATTACACAAATGCAAGTTTTCCAAAAAGTCAAGATGATTCTAGATGGTGATCTAAATGCATATTCGTGTCTGGATGGAGAAGGACAATGAGCTTGAAGAGTTCAAAGCAGAGCACTGTTGCATACTCAATGTCATAATATGTTTATTAATCTATAGTAAAATAGTTAGAGAGGAAGTTCGGATTAAAATGTAACAGGTCACTTTTGCCCAAGAACAAAGGAGCCAGAGTCACATCACAAATCCAAACAAAAGGATATGAGATATCACCTCAATTATGAGATCATTGACCAGCGGAAGGTCATGTTCTGCAAAGTTTTATTATGAGTGAAAAATCACTAAACCCCTTCCATGGACTAAGGTATGAGAGTCATATTAAAGTCTTAGGATTGAAGCAAGTTATGTAATTTAAGTTGTATATGTTTTGAGAAAACATATTACATGAGAAATGCATCAATTTGCAAAATTATGTTTGAAATAGAAATTATTATTTCTCTTATTTAATTATGGTTTTGGAAATTAAATAAAATGTCCAAAATAATTATGAATTGATGGGCTCATCAGGTTGATGACCTGGTGAATTGAAACCCCACATGCGAACGAAATTCATATATTATTTAAGTTCCTAGTTCGAGATCATTAAAGTGGACATAAATGATTTCAATCAATGGACTAGCATGTAAGATTGATTGGATAGCGCAGTTTCATGGGCTATAGGGGCATAGTGATGCTTGGTCAATCACTTGGATATGCATGAATGATGCATGATCGAACAAATGACCTACTTTGAAGTTCAAGTATAGAGCTTCCGTATATATTAGTGGATTCCTTTGACATGAGTGGAACATTGAATTCATTCAATGGATGTCATGACTATGGTACAATCAAACGTCTAGTCGTAACTGGAGATTATAAAGGGTGTTTCCTGGTTATTTCAGAAGTTGAGTGGGAGGCTTGTTGCCACAAGATTGGATAGAGTATACCTATTAAATTAGGAAATGTGTCATGGCCGCTTGAAGAGGGAGAATTCAGAAAATACGTGGCCGCGTTCAAATGTATTACACAGTAATCATTTGGTTTTGTAATTCTAAATCAGATTTCAAGAAACGATTTGTAGATTAATATGATCTCGACGTGTGATGCAATCATATTATCAAATCGACACATATATTGACTTAAGGAATTTGAATATTTCACCCTTGTCTCAAACAAGTGGGAGATTGAAGGAGTTATGTCTTCGTCGAATGCAATTACTAGATATATAAATGGATCAAATTATGGAGATAATTAAGTTCATACATTTGGGTTGTCGTTTTGCCATACCTAGAGGTACTAACGATTTTTGGACTAGTAAAATAGCCCAAAGCCCCATTTGACGAATTCTATAAGGTCACACAAAGGGGCTAGATCGAGCATTAGAGGACGAGGCCCATCATGGGCCTCATCACTCTAGGTGGCCGGCCATATGGAGTGGATAAGAGAGTTTTGGGCTTTGTGCCCTATTCTAATTATAATGAGATTATAAATAGACTAGGTGCCTAGGTTTGGATGTATGCAGTTTTACTGATCAATTGATCAGACCAGAATTAGCAAACACGAAACCCAACCCCTCTCAAAGTCCTCTCTCACACGGCTCTCTCCTCCTCCTCGGCGCCGGTGGTGTCTTGTGGTGGTGGTGGTTCGTGTTGTGGTCGGTTGTCCGTAAAGGTGTTGATCACGGTTTTCCTCAATCACTCGACCATTCTAGTATTGGTGGACGGCTCGTTCGAATCTCGTGGATTAAGTAGAGGAGCAACGCTTGGGCTCTATTCTCTCCCTGATTTGCTTGTCGAATAGCTTCGTGGAATTCACGCATCAAAGGTATGATTATGTGTCTTGTGTGTTATGCATTCGATTCTTGGTTTAGGTGCTTTATGAATATGATTCATGTTTTTTCCGCTGCGTAGTACCTATAAACTCCTACAAGAGGGAGTAGCAAAAATTTAGAACATATGCAAACAAAAATTTAGAATATAAGAAAAATAATTTAGAACATATGTTGAAAAAATAATTTATAGCACAGGAAAAAAATTATAACATAAGCTGAAAAAATAATTTAGAACATTAGGAAAAAAAATTAGAACATAAGCTGAAAAAATAATTTAGAACATAGGAACACATTTAGAACATACGGAGTAAGAAATAATTTGGAACATAAGTAGAAAAAATTTAGAATATGAGAAAAACTTTAGAACATAAGCTGGAAAAAATTTAGAACACAAGGAGTAGGAAAAACTTTAGAAAAATAAATTTAGAACATAGGAAAAAGTTTAGAACATAAGGTGTTCTTATATAAGAAAGGGTTCTTATATAAGGAGGGGTTCTTACCGGATCCCTCCTATATATATAGGTCGTTAGATCATGTTAATCGAAGGAGTCACATGTTTCCTGTGTCATTAATGACATTTTTGTAATATTTTAACTTTATAAAGTAGTTTCCAGTTTCATTTCTCAAAAGTAAATGAAAATTTAGGAAAACTAAATGAAATCAATCTTAAAGAAAATGAAATTGTCTTAAGAGTTAAAAAAACTGGAAAAAGTATGAAAACAATGAACTTACGAGAATGCCATTAATGAGAGCCGGTGTAATGAGAGCTATTAGATGGAGTGCGAATATTTAATATATTAAAAATGAACATGTTTTTTCATACATTCAGATAGGTTCAAATTCATTGTATATAATTATTAACAAAAAAAAAGGTAAAATAGATCATTAAATATGTTCATTTTTCGCATAATAAATATACATTTTTAGTGTACTAAATGTTCATTTTGTACAATATGTTCAATTTTAAAGTACTTTGTGCTCATTTATTTATTTATTTTTCTAGAATTATTCACAAGTTCATGTAATTATTTTAACTCTAAAAATTACTCACCTTAAATCTAAGGTTTTTTTTTTTAAGAAAACCACCCCCCCTAAATTCACCACTATTCTAAAAAAACCAACCCTTTTTTTTATGAAGTTTATAAATACCACCCTACAAAAACCAATACCAGTAATATGTAATCCTCACAATTATCTTAAAGTACACGTGTCATTACCTCATAAAAAAATTTTCGCTCAAAAGTTTGTTACTCTTTTTTTACTATTATTTATAGTTTTTTTGTTATTGAATTTTTTTTTAAGTTTTAGCCTTATATTTAAAGAAGGGAATACAATAATAATAATAATTTAAATATATTAGAAAGTGTAGTAGCAAAGAATGAAAAATGTTACATAATACTATATAAGTATATAATACTACTTAGTTGAGAATAAGAGTAAGCTTTAATATCACGAATACTAAAAATATTATTACTCCATACCAGTGGCAGATTCAGGATTTTCGAACTGGTAAGTCACCATCAATAATTGATCACTTGTTTCAATCCAAAAATTATATTGAAAAAAAATTACATTTCACCAAAATGGTTTCAATCCAAAAATAGGATGTTAAAATCCATACTACGATAGTACTTAAAAATTCAATCTTACAAGTTGAAAGTACTCCAAAATTCCAAATAAATAAAATGTTACAGACAAATGATACTAAAAAATATTACACTAAATTAAATTTTTGATTTTTTACTTAATTGATAAGTTTTGTGGGGAAATATTAAAATTGGTTGCACAAATATAGTATAAATAGAAATAAGAATTATTAAAAAATTGTTCTAAAAAAAGAATTATTAAAAAAAATACCAAAAAAAAAGTGAGATAACTTCAGAGACCGGTTGTTAAAAATATAGCAGGTCTGTTTAATGAAAAAAAAAGCAGCGCAAAAGACCGGTTATATATTTTTAAAAAAACTGACGTAGTGCTAAACTCAAGTAGGCTATGCACCAATAGCATATTTTAAAAAAAAAACAAATATATTTTTTTTGTTGGTGAGTCACGTGTGCCGCTGTACACATGAATAGATCCGCCCTTGCTCTATACTAATTCCTTCTCACATTACTTGTAGTATAGGAAAATCACAATATAATGTTTATTATACTTTTTTATTTATTTTTTTTTAATTTTTTTTAGTAACAATGATTCCGTTTATATGTTTTTTAATAAATGAATAAATAAAGTACTATTGTACCATAAAACCGTGCATATACAGTATGGATTCTAAACTAGTATGTTCATATATATGTGTGTTGCAGCTATCTTAGTTGCACTAGTGTATAGCTAAGAATTTGCGCTCATCACACACGAGTCCATTAGGTCTAAGCCCTACCACCAAAAGGCATTGGCCAACACTAATAACTGTTAGGTCTTGTTCACTTAAACTTAATAAATTGTATTCATTAAAAATAATTTTAGTTCACTAAAAATACTTTTAAGGGCCTTATTTCATTAAAAGTAATTTAAGTTTATTAAATATAATTTCAGCTAATATTATTATAACACTTAAATTATTTTTACTGATTAAAATTTATGTTAAATAATTCTCTATTATTTTTTCCCTTAAAGTTAAATTTGAAATGTTAGATTTATAGGGAGTGTAAGATTTAGACTCTATTCACTTTACTTTAAGTAAACTAATATTCAATTAAAAGATAAATTTGAAATGTTAGGTTTATAGGGAGTGTAAGATTCAGACCCTATTCACTTTACCTTAAAAAACTAATAATCAATAAAATTTATTTTAGTTCAGTAAAAATTAATTTAGTTATGTGAAAATAAATAATTTTAGTTCGGTAAAAATCTATAATTTTAAATATAAATATAATTGAGAAACAGTAAAAATAATATCAGTTAAGTAATTATAATTACAGTTCAGCAAAATCACATGAAGTGAACATGGCCTTATAACTTTATAAGAAGTTTAAGAGGAAAAAAAACTCTAATTTATAGAGTACTCCCTCTGTTTTTTTTTTTATTATTTAAGCACTCCACTTTGCCCAGCACACTTGCTAATGCACAACTTTAATTCATGATATATTTTATTGTCCATAATAAGTATAAATTATAAAAAATTGATATTTGAAAACTATATGTGGATACGATTCTAACAAATACTCAATTTTTATATTTTATTCCGTACGCATATTGCTTACAATGGTACATGTAAAAGTATCCAATTCAAAATGAGACACTTAAATAAAAACTAAAGGTAGATACAACATACACTAGGGCATGTTCTCATTGACTGAACTCAGCTGAACTGAACTGAAATGAACTAAACTAAACCGAGCTGAGTTGAACTGAACTAAACTGAACTGAACTTATTAATTAGTGATCTTTGAATATTTTTTATTATGCATATGTATATGCAAATATACATATTTAAATATTTAAGAAAAATATACTATATAATTAAAATATTTATGGAAAATATAGTAATAACATGAAACCCCAAAACATTTTAAAAACATATACTATTTAATTAAAAAATAAAATTAGTTTAAGTTGTGTAGTATTCTCATTTTGTCAATGAGTTTATCAGTAAAAATGTGTATCAAAAAAAATATAACCATTTGAACAATGAATTGTATCAATATTATTATTATTATTCTTCTTATTCTTCTTCTTATTATTATTATTATTGTTATTGTTATTGTTATTGTTATTGTTATTGTTATTGTTATTGTTATTGTTATTGTTATTCTTATTATTATTATAATTATTATCTATCTATTTATTTATTATTATTATTATTATTGTTTATTATTATTATTATTATTATTATTATTATTATTATTGTTATTGTTATTGTCGTTGTTGTAATAAGAGTTTAAAAAATGAAATTTGGCTTTATATCATTAGACATAAATTTAAATAAACTGAATTAATTAGAGCTGAACTGAACTGAACTGAAAATAAATGTATGAGAACAGACCTAAAGTTAAAAAAAAAAATACACCAAGTATAGGCACGGCCCTCAAAAAGTCCATGTGCACAATCTCTAATATGGGCTATATACCAGATGACATGGATCTTGGGCCAACAAACACCAGTATTTAAAACAAAACACGAATACAAAGTAACTTAATGGTCCAAAATCCCAAAGGGATATTCAACTAAATGAACATGCAACTAACGATAAAAACACATTGTCATAGGGAAAATGGCACATTAACGTATATGTGCAATTAGGGGAAAGCATGGGACGGGTACCCGTTCCGATAACGTTATTGGTTCGGGTACCCGATAAACGTTAAGGCTAAAACCGATTCCCGAAACCGTTCCGATAAGGTTCGGGTACCCGTAAATTCGGATACCCGAAAATACGGGTACCCGAACCAAATATCCGAACCGAACCAATAAGCTGATTTATTTTTTTGGGTCTTTTTATTTATTTAAAACCTGCTTTGCAATTCGTTTTTAGATGCTTTTTAGTTTTTACTATTTTTTTTTACTTCCTATTTTTTGAACTATAACAATTGAACTTAAATACACAAATAACAAAAATAATTACAACTATCGTTGTCTTCCGCTTTGGCAACCTAACGGTCCCTGTCCTTGAGGCTGCTGCCTCCTCACCTCTCCTACTTGGCTGCCTGAACTCCTCCTTGTACCCACCTGCTTAATAATATTTTTGTCCAAACTTCCACCTGTTTTTCTAGTATTAATTATTGTTATTAGTACTATGATTTTTTTTGTAACAAATAACAGCCTAATAGGCTGATATTTAAACCTGAATACACATATAACACAGCACTCAACCCGATTACAAATGAACAAATACTTGATACAAACATACTGTTTCTTTTTTAATTAAAAAAGTCCATAGTTAACAATAATAAACCAATACATAACAAAAAAAAAAGTCCATAGTTTACAGTTTTAAAACAAAAACAGTCCATAGTAATCATATTTCATAAAATACTCAAAGCCTTCAATGACTTCCGGCCTTCAATACAATCACCACCAACCTTCATGATTATAAGTTGCTGCCTCTAATCAATTAATCATCATCAACAAAGAGAGAGTGTTCCTCACCAAGAGGTAACATTTCTTCAAAAAAAAAAATTAAAAAAAAGTTAATGAATAATTAACAAGATAATGAGATTAAAAAAAAGAGAAAATATTTAAATGTTACCTGATTCAATTTTTTCCATATCTTCAAGTCTCTCCTCAAGTATAAGAGGACCTTGAGATGTACGTAACCAATCTTGTGCACAAATCAAGGCTTCAACCATCTTAGTTGAGAGTGAGCTGCGAAATGAATCAAGCACTCGACCACCGGTGCTAAAAGCTGATTCGGAAGCGACTGTTGATACGGGAATGGCAAGTACATCTCTAGCCATGAGAGCTATTGTTGGATACCTTTCACCATATTTTTTCCACCACCCCAAACAATCAAAGCTTTTTTCGGCGGGATTAACTTCTCTATCATCTTCTAAATACTTGGCCAACTCATTTTTCCCTTGTACTCCAACACATGAACCCACCTGCCTTTCAAACTCTAATTCCGCAACATCTACATCAGAATCCATATCTTCTACTTCCTCCAAAAAATCAGAAGTTTTAGGGAGAATAGACTCATTTGGAGGGTTTTCAGAAATATAAATTTCATACATGTCATTCAGAGTTTGCATCACTTTATCACACAAGTACTTAGCTTTTTCAGAATCATATTGTTGATTAATTGCCTATTTAGTATATCCCATTTTTCGCCTAGGATCAAGAATGACAGCAATATACAACAAGAGATTCACATTATCAACATTTTCCCAATACTTGTCATGCTTTTTCTTCATTCCACTAGCCATTAAACTCACCCCCGCATCATTACTCAACATTTTTTTCTTGATTAACACACTAATCCCAACAAGTTCTTGTAAATACACATTAGAGGTGATATACAACGAGCCGAAAACTCGTAGAGTAGCATCATAGAATATTTTAAGTAAAGGAAGAAAAGAGGCAACACGATCCCAATCACTAGGTTCAGGCACCCCGCCTGTCTTAAGTAACTCATACCTAAATTTACCACCATCTGAACATTCAAGCAAATCAAAAGCCCTACGATATGCCAAAGCACCTTCCAGCATTAAAAAAGTGGAATTCCACCTAGTATCCACATCTAAACAAAGAAAACGTTTTGACTCCAACTTTTTTTGTTTAACACAACTCATGAACTTTTGCAATCTAGCACCCGATGATCTTACATACCTAACAGCACAACGAATTCTTTTTATTGACACATCACTTTCTTTCAATCCTTCTTTAACGGTTAAACTTAATATGTGAGCACAACATCTCATGTGTAAAAACCGACCACCCAAAACTAATGTCTTCCAACTTTCAAACCTTCTTTTCAAATATTGAATGCCAACATCATTTGAACTTGCATTATCTACAGTGACAGTCATTACTCTAGAAATACCCCATTCAAGTAGACACTTTTGGACAGATTTACCAATTGTTTCACCAGAATGACCAGCAATTATACAAAAATTAATTATTTTTTTATGCAATTTCCAATTTTGGTCAATAAAGTGAGCGGTTAAACACATGTAATTCATATTTTGGCAAGAAGTCCAAGTATCAGTGGTGAGACTTATACGTGAAGTGCACTTACTAAAAAAACTTTTCAAACTTTTTTTCTCATCCAAATAAATCCTAAAACAATCTCTAGTCAATGTCCATCGAGAAGGAATAATGAAAAAGGGTTGCGTTACCTTCATAAAATTGCGAAAACCTTCATGCTCCACCATTCTAAAAGACATTTCATCCATGATCACCATCTTTGTCAGAGCTCTCCTACTATCTTCTTGATTGAATTTCCACAGCTCAAGTCTACCTTTTTTTTTATCCACGAGATTCCCATCAAGAGCTTGTTGACTAAGGGACAATAGTTGCTGATTTTGATCAATGTTTGGGGGGTATTCCTTACACCGCTTTATGTGGTTCTTCATGCCGGAGGTACCTTGAAGTGATGCACAACCAATGAATGTATGACAATAGATACATTCAGCCTTGTTTTCTCCATCCTTCTTTATAAAATGCTCCCAATGAGGAGAGCGCCTTTTTCTAGATTTTTTTGAAGTTTCACTTAAGGGGGCAGCAGCATCAGCAGGTTCAGAAGGTTGGTTTGATTGATTTTGCTGGTCAAAGGGGTCATTATTTTCCGTCATTGGACAAGGGTCATACTCCCAAGGCTCGGGAGGAGGACTTGGAATTGGAGGAGCTTGACTTGTAGCCGATGAGTCTTCCATATCCCCACTACTTCCAGATTCCATACACTCCTACAAATGAAAAAAAAAAACAAATAAGTTCAATCATGTATACACAAATAACAAGAATGAGTCATAGCTATATGAGGGTTGAAAGGGTGAACATCTAGGACATATGTCTATTAGAAACAAACAGGACAAAAACTTTTCCACGTCACACAAATACACAATCATAAAATCTCAGACAAGCAAGTGAAATAAAAAAAAACTATTGGTACAACTACACCATATAATCACTCTGTGAGCCTTGCAGTACCTTAGGCAAGTATTACTAAAAATGAGTCCAAAAGATGATGTACACAGCCACACAAGTTACTGTTAAACCAAATTCCAGCTGACGAATATTACTCAATTCTGTTAAACCATACATTGACAGATTAACCTGAGTAGAAGCAACTAGATAAATCATATTGGACTACATGATTATCATATTGGACTACAATAAATCTTAAAACGTTTTCTTAAAATGCTTGTAATTAACTCATGTTACAATAAATCATATTGGACTACATGATTATCATGTACAACTCTATAGATGCTCAACACACAGGAAGCCATCACACAACACTATAGATGCTCAACAACATTGGTACACAGCAACTATAGATGCTTAGCAACATCACACAACAACCACTCTGAATCCTTGTTTTTTCTCAACAACCTTATTTCCACATCAAAAACAGAAATCTCACCTTACTCACTCATCTAAATCTAACAGACACAACTTGACAAAAAATAATAAAAAAAAAACCTCAATTCTGAAAACCATAATAAGTACCATTCCTCCCAAAAAAAACAAAAAAAAAATTAATAGTACCACAATAAAAAATCAGGAAAAAAAAAACAATTACAAATCCGAAAAAACCACAGATAGTCAGATACTATAAAATGTAAATTACCTCAACAGTGAAAGCTCAAAAGCCGCTTCAATGGAGAGCCGAAGTACGCTTCAATGGAGGAGATGAAGGAGTGAAAGCTCAGAGCCGCTTCAATGTAGGAGATGAAGGAGTGAAAGCTCAGAGCCGCTTCAATGGAGAAGTCGAAGTACGCTTCAATGGAGGAGATGAAGGAGTATAGGCGTATAGCTCAGAAGCCGCTTCAATGGAGAAGTCGAAGTACGCAGAGCCCTAAATTGAATCTGCGATTTGTGAAATTAAAACAAGAGTTTAAGTTTAATTGAATTTAATCAATTCATTGCAAATAATTAGATCTGGCAAAGGGATAATTAGTTAATTACCTGAGGACATTAGGAGATGAAGGAGTGAAAGCTCAGAGCTGCTTCAATGGAGGAGATGAAGGAGTGAAAGCTCAGAGCCGCTTCAACGGAGGAGATGAAGGAGTGAATGGAGATTGGAGAATGGAGATTAGAGAACCAGAGGCAGAGACATTAGAGAAGAGGAGGAGAGAGAGGGGGATGGAGGCTGAGTGAAGTGAATGACTGAGAAATGAGAAAAGAACGAAGTTTAGGGTTTTCACTTTTTTGTTCTTTATATTCTGTTTCTTTTTTTCTAAAAAAAACTGACATTTTTCATTTGAGATTTCAAAAAAAAATATTTTCGAGACATTCGGGTACCCGAACTGTTAAATTCTTATCGGTTCGGTTACCCGACACGTTTTCTTTAAACGGTTCGGGTACCCAATTTTTCGATTCGGTTACGGTTTGGTTTATCGGGTTTTCGGTTTTTCGGATAGTTTTGCACAGCCCTATGTGCAATTGGCTGTGTAACGGCCTTATAGGAGTGTGATGGTGCGAAGTCAAGGATATTTCACGAGTACGATCGCATACAGCCCAATTGCACTGCCGCAAGTGAGCCCCTACACGTGTTGTTGCAGCTCAGCATTCTAGACTACTCGTACACTCGTACATTAAGTTATTAATGTTGCCTGGACGTTGCCAAACATAACATATGATTGACTTCTCACAACAACGTTGCTGTAGCAGGCTTGGATGACACACCAGCAAAGTATGCATCGTTCATTGGTTTAGACTTGCTTGAAGCCTTGTATATGCCATAAGATGACGAGGTGTTCCAAACGGAGGGTTGTGAGACAATAAAATTATGTCTCACAAGGGCAATATAGGCATTTCAGACGTCATTTTAGAGATGTCTCATTGAGTTGTTAAATCATACCACTGGAACTTCAGTGGTAAAAAATACACTCTCAGTGGTATAAAATGTAGTCTCAGTGGTATTAAAAAAATTCAACTAGAGTTTCAATTGAACAAAATATAGACTCAGTGATAGTGGTCCCGTTAAATTTTTTGTCCGTTTTGCACGTGAAGTGGGGCCCACACTACATTTTTCACTCTTCCTATCTCTCTCCACATTTCTCTCTCTTCATTGTACCTTTTTATTTTTTAAATAGTTGTGAGACATTTTACTTTGTCTCACAATACTCCCTTTTTACTTCGAGAAAGTATAGACCACTACCAGGTATGGACTCTCATGTCCAATACCTGAATTAAAATATTATATTTTTTTATTTTTTAAAGGGAAATGAATTTTGCAAAAGGTAATTGGAGTGACAGCTGGGTAAAACATTTCACCCACTAAAACGCGTTTCCCAAATAGCGTTTTGGAGGGTTTAGCTTAGAGCTTTTTCAGAGGTTTCAAATAGCGTTTTCCGGTGGTATTGGAGCATGAAAGAGCTAAAAATCACTTCAATTTCAGGTAATAGCTTCTGGGTTAAGCTTGAAATTTCTCCATAGCAAATCTTTGTGTTAATTTCAGTAAATGTCAATGTAGATCTACAATTTCTAGGGTTTATCTTTGTGCTTTTCATCGAAGTTTTTCCATTCTACAGTTGAATTTGGTGTTGTTACTCTGTAGAAAATTGATGAAAACTTGGAGGAAATGTTGACGAATCGCCCCAAGTAATAGAAGCTGATGAAAGCTTGGAGGATGAAGAACCTGATGTATGTTGACTTTGCTTTAAGTTTGTTCATTCATGCCATCAACATTTTATACTTTTATCCAAATTTAATGGTAATTAACTTAATTTTTATGAATTGAGAAAGTAAGATCAGCCAAATATTGGGATGAATGTGTTGTTTTTGTACAGCTTCGGATGGTTGGTTTTGATTACATTAATTCTTCCAGAATGTTATAATACTACGGTACTACCAGAATGATATTTTCTACCAGATTCATATATTGCTTATAATCGAATGTTGGGATTAATCTGAGTGTTGGTGTTGGTTGTTTGGTGATGATTACTATTTTTTTTTTTGTTTCTTTTGATAGCAGTAGAATGGAGAAACTACTCCCTCATTCTATTACAATTAATACTATTGCAATTAAAACTTCAATGAAACATTAGAAGCTCTTCTTTTACGTCTTGTATAAGATTTCTCCCATCCTAAATCCCCATAAGATCTCCTTGCAGCCACCTTTGCACATGCCTTTCTTGAAAGTGGATCTGAAATTAAGCAACTTTCTGCTCTTAATCTGTTGTAAGCTATGCAGCCGCGCTTTGAGCATGTTTAGCTCCCTTCTTCCACGAATCTGCCTGATTTTTCCTTCTGTACTCCCCTCTCCTTCCTTGCTCAGAACCCAGCTGCCCCATATTTCTTTACCCTTCACACTGCAGGCCTTAACTCTCAGTTGCGCTTTGCTGCACTCCTCCCTGCCAGCTGCCCCATATATCTATAACTCTTCCAATTCAACTTCCTATGTATATCAACTGTGAATTTGAATCTAATTATATTTGGCTTTAGCATGACATACAATGCTATAGTCTAGTATGATACTGGAATATGAAGAATATAACTACTAGAATACGATGCAGCAGATGATCAATGACCACTTAATTTGTTCCCAACATAAGATCATGTAGTGGCCTAGTGGGTGTAGTTACATGTCATTATAATTTGGAGAATAATGCTGAATTATAATTGGATAATTAATAAAGATCTTGGTTATATGTTGGTGGGGTAGATTGATTTGGTTAATAAACTGTATAAATGTTCACATAATCACATAGTGAACGGAAAATGCACCTGTAATTGTTCTAAATCTCTAATTAGTTGTTGATGTTGAGACTTGCAAATTGATTATGATATGTTGGAATGTGTTACAAAATCTGGTTGTCTTGCTTAAACTTTAGATTTAAATGCATAGTATACATGTAATCTGGCTTGTCTTGCCTAAACTCTAGATTTGATTGCATATTCTAAACGTAATCTGGCTTGTCTTGCCTAAACTCTAGAGGCCCTCATTTTCTTGCATTGGATATTGTTTTGATAATTTAGTATTACAAGTGTCATTTTTTACAATGACCATTTGCTTTTTGATAGTTGATTATATTTTCTTTTCTATTCTTAAATTGTAAATTCCAAGTTATGGATCGTATAGGTTGAATGTGAAGTGGAGGTAAGGGAAGGACAGCACCTACTGCCAAGTGGAATAGACATACGGCCATCATGTGATACATAGGAATGAGAGGTTTCAGAATTGTTTGGACGCCTTTGGTACACCTGTAGGGGAAGGTTGGAGTGTTGAAAATGGAAGAAGGGAAGCAGGAGGAGGTTGTGAACCGTCTGGAAGCGGGTATGGTATCCTCAAGCTAGGTTGAGGCTGACAAATACTTTAGGCAGTATGGGAAGCAACTTTGTGTTAGAGTCTTTGTTGCTGCTGGAAATTCTAAAATAGAGGAGGGTAGGCTGACAAATACTTTAGGCAATATTGGAACCGTCCGGAAGTTCATACTGATATTTTTGTAAACTGCTGTCCTTGAAGTATATACTGTCATGTTAAATACAAATATAGTTATATTTAGAGGAACACGATATTTAAGGAATTATACTACACTTTTTATTCTTTTATTTTACATGAATAATTTTATTTGTAATTACATCAATCCATACTACGTATTTGCCATTTATCTTGTTAAAGGTATATCTTTTTAAAGTTCGTCATGTGAATGACATGAATTTAATTTTGTAGATATGCCTTCACATCTCTTTTAGGGAGTTTCAAATAAATTAAAATATTCTAACATAAAAATGGTACTAGTATTAGATTATTTTTTTTTTTTTATTATTATTATTTTTTTTTCAAATGGTACTCCGTATTAGATTACTTATGGAAGTATAAATTTTGTATGTGGCTAGCAATACGATGTAGCCACATTAGTTTTTAAGAGTAATCTTAATTTAATTATATGTATGAGAAACCTTATTTTCTCATAAGAGTAATTCATGTTGTCCATAAATGTCATCTAAATTCATTATACGAGTAAAATCTAGTAATTTAAATATAAATAATTCCATTTGTTCATTCGGGTGACCTTTATTATTTCAATTTTAAAAATAATAAAATAATTTTACTTATTTAAGAGAGTAACCCCTTTTTCAATATAAGTAACCTATGTATATCAGTATATGTTTAGGTAACTCCATTTGCTTATCATTGTGACCCCTATTATTACTTAATTAACTGTCTTATATTTTATTATGTAAAGTGGTTACACCATGTGGTTAGTTACATATACGTAATGCATCTTACATTAAACCAGAATCTCAATAGTTGATAACCGTATTTATCATATAATAATTGTATATCATATTAAAAGAACGGTTTTACGGAGTACATAACAATATTTTTTTTGAGAAAAGGATATAACAATATATATGGGTATATAATAGACCTTTTTTTGACTTGTGCATCAGGTTGCTACTTTAATTTAACTCTGTGACTATATGTATTTAATATATTTTTATTTTGGTAAGGAGGAGGGCCCTATCGAGCCGGAATCTCTCACAGGTCCTCTCGTCTCGGGATAGCGGGCGAGACAGTTTGGAAGAGTGGGGGGAAGATAAGGGAATTCCACTCTCTCAAACTATCACTAATAAGGATTGAACTCCCAACCTCATGATTCGAAGGTACTCTCTTTTCCACTAGACAGACCAAGCTTGGATTAGTGTTGACATTACACACTGTTATTGAAATTCATATACTGTTATACAAATTTTTGACACGATTATTGTGTTCATATATACTCCTCCTTCGTTTTTTAGTACTTGTATTATGTAACACTCACTTATTTTCCTAATTCATATACTATTATTGCAATCCATATACTGTTGTACAATTTTTGACACGGATATTTTTTCATATGTACTGCACCTCCTTCGTTTTTAGTACTTGTATTATGTAACACTCGCTTATTTTCCTAATTCATATTCTATTATTGCAATTCATATACTGTTATACAAATTTTTGACACGGTTATTGTATTCATATGTACTCCACCTCCTTCGTTTTTTAGTACTTGTATTATATAACACTCACTTATTTTTCTAATTCATATACTATTATTGCAATTCATGTACTGTTATACAAATTTTTGACACGGTTATTGTGTTCAAATATACTGCACCTCCTTCGTTTTTTAGTACTTGTATTATGTAACACTCACTTATATTCCTAAATCATTTAATAAAAGTGGATTTTAAATGATTTAATACGTAGAAAATGTGGCTGAAAGATTTAATCAAGTAAGCAATGGATACATTAACAACAATGGTATTAATTAAGTTGGCTATGTTCGCAATTATTGTAACATATTCATTTAAAGAAATATTGCAAGCATTTAAAAACAAAAGAAGTACCAATTGGTTGTAGGTATAGTGGTGATTAAGAGTGATGACCTGGATTATGGAGGGGACTTAGGGGTGCTTATTGAGTTGAGAAGCTTGGAGCAACTCGAACTCGACTCGCTCAAATTAAGTCAAAACTTGACTGGAGAGTCGAGATGTTAACGAGCACGAGTTGAGCAAACTCTAACTTGACTCAATAATATAAGCTCATGAGCAACTCGATAATACTCCCTCCGTCCCCAAATGATAGTCCCTTATGGGCAAAAATCACGGGAATTAAGAAACTTAAATAAAAGTAGTAAAATTACATTGAAAATATAAATTTACATTGGGTATGTAAAATAGTAAATAGAGAAAGTAATAAAAGTACATTGAAAAACAAAATTTACATGGGAAAGTTAAATTTGCACAAATATTGTTGTAATTAATGGAAATTTTGATAAAAAATTGATATTAATGGTACTTCAAAAAAGCAAATGGGACTATCAATTTGGGACTAAAAATAGGCCATAAGGGACTATCATTTGGGGACGGAGGGAGTATAGATTATTATTATTATTATTATTATTATTATTATTATGAATAATAATAATAATAACAATAATAAAAATAATAACAATAATAATAATCAAATAATAATAATAATCAAATAATAATAATAATAATAGTAGTAGTAGTAGTAGTTAATAAATAATAATAATAATAATAATAATCAATAAATAAATAAATAATAATAATAATCAATAATAATAATAATAATAATAATAATAACAATCAATAAATAATAATAATAAATAATAATAATAATAATCAATAGATAATAATAATAATAATAATAATAATAATAAATAATAATTATGATAATAATAGTATATTTTTCTTAAATATTTTAATATGTAAATTTGTATATACACATATGTATAATAATAAAAAATCAATAAATAATCAAAGATCACTAATCTATAGTTAAAAATCACTAATTAATAAGTTCAATTCAGTTCAGTTCAGTTCAGCTGAGTTCAGTCAATGAGAACAGCCCCTAAATCTCTAATGATAGAAATATTAAAAATATATATATATTTATATATATATATATATATAGTGAACAGAACCAAAAAAATACTTCCTCCGTTTTCTTTTACTTGCAACACACCTTTTAGGCGCGCAGTTTTAGGAGATGATTAGTGAGGGTAAACGAGCGATTTTATCAATATAATTTTTACACGAAGATTAGAATAGGGTTACGTATCATTTGTAAAAATTATAATGAATAATTTATCCGTTTACATTACATAAACCCGACCTCAAAACACGTGCCACAAGGCTGTGTTGCAAGTAAAAAAAACGGAGGAAGTAATAATAATAATAAAATCATATAATATAGAAGGGTCAAACTTTAACGAGAAGATCG
The DNA here is from genome assembly GCF_001683475.1 of Chenopodium quinoa. NCBI lineage: Eukaryota > Viridiplantae > Streptophyta > Magnoliopsida > Caryophyllales > Amaranthaceae > Chenopodium > Chenopodium quinoa. The sequence goes on along the minus strand of NW_018742204.1, from coordinate 8,814,403 downwards.
TGAGCTACTTAACTCGACTTGACTCGAAACTTTAATGAGCACCAGTCGAGTAAGTTTTATTAGCTCAAAACTTTAGCAAGCAAGAGTTGATGAGCACGTGTAAAAAATTTTCGACACGGTGCTGTGACATTACATACTGTTATTATAATTCATATATTATTATTGCAATTCATATACTTGTTATACAAATTTTCAACACGGTTATTGAGTTCATATATACTCCACCTCCTTCGTTTTTTGGTACTAGTATTATGTAACACTCACTTTTCCTAAGTCATTGTTAGGACTTAGGAGCATAATGTTATTTCAATTTTGATACAGTTCAGGACCTGTTCTCAGGCGTTGAAATTCAGTTCAATTCAGTTCAACTCAGCTTAGCTCAGTTCAGTTCAGCTCCTAAATTCCTTCTCTTATAAAATACTCCCTCCGTTTTTTTTATATGCATCATTTTGAAAATTGCCCTATTCACATATCATGATTGACTTAATTTTTCCACCTATAATAAATAAATAAATAAATATTACTATATAATATATCATTAGATTTGTAATGTCTAGTTTCATAATATAATTTTGTTTCAATTTTTTTTACTAATACACAATTAATGATATTAATGGTCAAAGTAGTGTCTCGGCAAATGTGCCGCTCAAACTGATGCATATAAAAAAAACAGAGGGAGTATTCATTTCATTTCATTTCAGCTCAGCTCAGCCGAGTTCAGTCAATGACAACAGGCCTTCAGTATACCCATACATATTGATAAAAAGACAAGGTAACGAGCACCCCAGTGACGTTAGATAAGACGACTAAGGGTCTGTTCTCATTGACTGAACTTAACTAAATTTATCTGACTTTATTAAAACTTATTTTAGTTGTAATTTGAACTTGAATAACCCTTATTACAACTTATTTTTCCTTATCTGAACTTATTAAGCCTTAAATAAAGTGAAAATTAGGTGAACATAACAAATCCTCAAAGTAGAACTATTAACTTGAAATAAACATTAATTTCACCGATTGAGTCGAAATGTTAGGAAGTATATTCGATTGTTATCTAACTATTTAGGGCGTATGCTAGCAAGATCCTTATAAAAATTGGATTATTATTAATAAATAGTTGTAATTTTACAATATCATTCCTAAAAAAAAATAGAAAAATTACAATGCTTTTATAACTAGGATTACAATCAAGCCACAATATGTGCCAGCGGCAGCTCCTTTCTTCCGCGACATCCAACTTGTCCTTAAACATCAACAATTAGGATCAAGATCATTCACAATTCATCATAGCATTGCATAAGCAATCCAAGATATTAAAAAAAATAAAATAAAATTATAACTACCAACTAATACAATGTGCTACATAGCCAATCAAATTAATCCATACCAAGAATCTGAATCAAAATATCCTTCTATTTGGATCAATATATAAAAGACTTATGTTTAATTCAAGGTTCCTAGCAATTGAGGAAAGTGGGTAATTCACTCAGTTACTATAAGTGAAGCAAAATCGAACACCTTCCACCTACACAAAGTATTCAAATACAACAGATTAATCAAAATATGCACATAATTATTATATCAGCATATAAAGAGTTGATTTTTTTTTATTTTTTATTTTTTTTTTAAGCAAGCAAGCAACGATTTTATTAGCATAAATCAATTTTCGCCAAATTTATTAAACTTTAGGGAAAAGAAGACATACAAAATTGCTCTTAAGAGTTAGAAGTATCCAAGGCCAACGAGCAGCACCTTGGTGTTTGCCTTTGATCGCATTCACAACACTCAAAGCATCACTTTCGAGTATCACGTTGCTATAGCCAAATCTCCTCGCCAATTGCACACCATAAGCCACTGCCCTGACTCAGCCATTTTGGGAGTCTACTTCAAATCAATGCTCTTGATAGCAGCAAGAAGAATACCACCAGCAACATCTCTAACAACCACACCATAACTAGCACTCACCCCCTCCAAAATATGGGCATCAACATTAACCTTAACAGCAGGGGCAGTTAATGTTGATGACACATAGTCAGTGCACAACTTGACAAAGCCAGTCGCTACACACACCGGGCCCTCCACTCCACAAGCTTTTTATACTAACCATAACCCAGCAGCATCAAGCACAGAAAGAAATTTAAGTAATACTTGTACATCATAGTGTTTTTTTTAAGGAAATATCAGAGTATACTCTTCAATAAATATCTATATTCGGAATCAAAAATTGAAATTTAGTTCTTCAATAAATTCCAGCAACAAACATTGGTAGCTTGGAATTAAGAACTTATATATAATTCACAGGGTTTCTACAATTGATTATGATTAAAAAGAAAAGTCTGACAAATCCACTAACAAAATTCAACATCATTATCATAATCATATTCTTTAATTTCAGCAAAGATTAATTTCATAAACAATATTTCATACAAAAAAAAGTCAAATCATTCAAAGATCGAGAAAAACCTTTTTCCCGGCAACCTCGACCACCTCAGCGGCCTCGACTCGGCGCCCTTCCACCTCTTCTTCCTCCACCTCGACCGGGACCTTATTAAAGCAAAATTGCAAAACCCTTAATACTTAAATTTGCATAAACAGTTAATACTTAAATGTTATCCAAAATCCGTAAAATGAAAACCCTTTCTATACACTATATCAAAATCCCTAGATTGAAAACCATAAGTTGAATTTACTTTCGAAATCCCTAAATTGAAAACCCTAGAATGTATACCCTCTTAATATCCCAAAATTAAATACACTGATTTCGTATAGTAGCATTACCTGACATTAGCAAAGTTTGAGTTACCAATCACAAATTCACAATTTGGTAGCTTCACCGGGTTTTTGAGCAGCGTTACCACTCACAATGTTTCGAAATTGAGAGCGTTTTCCGGAGCGTTTTGGAAGAGAGAGAAACTAAATATTTACAGCTTGCCCATTTGGTAACTTTTAATGATTACTGTCCTAATATAGGTCAAATGACGATTATACCCCTAGGTATTAGACATGAGAGTCCATACCTGGTAGTGGTCCATCATGCCTCTTTTACTTCCTCTAAGGTGACACACTCCCTTCGTCAAAATTGTGTGTGGATAAGAAAGATAAGAAAACCATTAATTTAAACTTTCGTTTGCGTGTATTACATTATTCCCAAAAAGATTTATATTTTAACACATCAAAGAAGTTAAAACATGAGGAAAAGTATAAGGTAAATTTAGGACTTTTGGAGTGAAGAGTCATGAGAGTGTGAACTCTATGAAGTCTTAGGCCCTGTTTGGTTTGATGTAAAATGTTTTCATGAAAAATGAATTTTTCATTTTTTCCCATTTTCCTTTGTTTGGTTTGTTAAGGAGTGGAAAACAATTTTCAAGGGTGGAAAATTCCATCCTTAAATGATGGAAAACATTTTCCTTCCAAAAACAAGGAAAGCCACATTTTCCTCTCTCCTCCTTACCTCTTTTTTTACTTCCCTCTCATTTATCCTTACATTTTCACTCTTATTTTTTATTTTTCTTGGACTTTTTTTGTATGCAACCAAACAAAGGAAAACTAATTTGCAATTGTGTGTTTTCCTTGAAAATATGTTTTCCATGAAAACTAGTTTTCCATTGAAAATGTTTTACATTAAACCAAACGGGGCCTTAGTGACAAATTTCGGGTACAAAGTTTAATATATAGGGGATAAATCCCGTCCCTTCTTTGAAAAAGGTTGTAAATCAAAATGATATACAAAAAGGTATGAAAATGTGTGATTTGCAACAACAATCATAGCTTTGCAGAAATGATATTTTTTATTTAATTCAATATATTTATTAGATATTAACATCTTTATAGATTTCTTATGACTTTTTAAAGGTTAATTTTTAAATTACCACCCAAAAATGTAATAATTTTCGAACTAACCACCCGTTTAATTTTTTATTTTAAATTAGCACCTCTTAAATTAAATAAATGCTCAGATTACCACCCATTTTAAAAATCCGGTGGATTTTCTGTCTGTAGGCCCCACCTAACACTTATTTTGACCATTTTAACTGATTTTCCTCGATTTTTCTCTTTTAAAACGCTCCCAAGTAGTTTTTCGAGAGATACTTACCTCTAATAATTTTGAAAGATTTTCAAGCAAAGGTTTATTAAACCAAAGATGGATTTGGAAGAGAGGGTATCATAAAGTCAATCTTTCGAAACTATAATTCTGACTCTAAAATGACCTCTTCCAACTCTCTTATTCACAAATTCATTATTGTTGGGCAATTATATGCAATGTGATACCTAAAGCTCAGTAAGTGTTTTTTTATTGACAAACAAAAATCACAAAAAGTCTACATTGCAATGAATGTCGTTACTCTTATTTAATCTTAATTTGTGAAGAAGAGAAAAAAAAAAAAAAGAATTCGCCAAACCTCTTACATTGTAAAACGATAATTAATAAAAATTCAAGTCTTACATAACGAACACATATTATATAGATATATAGATTAATTATCTTTATTTAAAGTGATCAAGAAACACTAGTTTGTTTATTAAAATTATTTAAACATAAATAAGGATGGTTCAACTAATTACTAAAAAAACTAATCATTCTCCTTTTGATAAATCTCTTTCTTGTGTGTTTATGGAGTTCCTCTTTTTTCTTATGCTCCAACAACTTGAAAGGATTTAATTAAGATTAGACGGTATTAGGGACAAAGCTAAGTATTATGAGAGTATGAGATATTAGGGTTTTCATAATTTGGTGGCAAATTATCTGATTTTTATGCTACTAGCTAGGTCTAACCAACGTCTATTTATAGGTGTAGAATCTACAATCAGGGTTTTAGAGGCATAGCGTCAAAGGATAGATGCACACAACAAAAAAAGTTGTAGTAAAAGTGAGGGATAACTCAAGTGGTTAGAGTTTTCCTCCCGATTTCAAGAGTACCTGGTATCGATTCTCGCCCCGCCCTTGTGGCTTTTTAAACACACACACAAAAAAAAAAAAAAAAAAAAGTTGCACTCAGATACCAATAGTCGCGCAAAGCAGTCACACGCAAATTAGAGAATTGCGAGTGTCCCAATTTGTCTTTTCGAAAATACAATTTAGTAAATTAAAACTTCCAGAATTTTCGATTTCGAACTTGGAATACAATAAATAAGACATCATCAGAAATATTTGGAAGTCTAGTTTCTACAATTGTAAAACAAATACAATTACAATCAGACATGTTGTATTATATCCACATGTATAATCCTTGAACGACAATTATGAGATTTGGTCAACTCTTGACTTGGTTTTCAACAATATAAGGTATATTTGACCTAATAATTGCATTTTACGTGCTTACATACGTCATTAATCAAGATGAAACATGTGCGAGCATGTTTTAGCTGTAATGATAAGTGGATTGTTCTCTAAATGATTAGTCTCAAAATGAATTCCAAATTACTTAACGTTACATAGGTTACGTTACGAAATCCACAAACACTTCAACCGTATTTGGGGCAGAGTAGGTGGGGCAACCGCCAGGGCCCAATATTGTGAAGTCTAAAAATTGGTTAAAAAAAGGGCCTCAAAATGACTGAAACTACTTAATGCTCCGTACAATTCTTGTGTAATTCGTTAGTTTCCAAAGCATATTAAGGTCTTGTCATCGATCTTGTGTAGTTTGTTAGTTTCCAAAGCAAATTATTAAAGGTTCCAATTCCCCTGATTTTTGCTTCTAATGGAGTAAGTTATTTGCTCAATGAATCCCCTTTTTGATATTTCTAAAATTTCAATTACAGTCCGTAGCTCTAACTTTGTTTAAATAAAAAAAAAGATTTTTTGACTTTTACAACAAAAAAAAATCTCGAAATTGTTTTTTACTACCAAAAATTTTAAAAGTTTTATTTTACCACCAAAAAAAAAATTAAAATTTGTTTTTTACCACCTCCCGTCAAAAACCTAACGGAATATTTTAAATTCTTCGATTTTTGTGTCAAACACATCATATTTGGGGGGTCTTGGGGGGCATTTTGGTCTTACGGGTTCAATTTGAGGTCGGAATCGACAAAAAATGATCGGAAATACTTCTTTTTGTGCATTTAAAAATACCTCGGTTTACGTGAAACACGCAAAATGAGGCATTTTCGATTATTTTTTGTCAATTCCGACTTAAAATTGAACCCATAAGGCCAAGATGCCCCCCTAAACCTATGAACAACATGTTTTGCGCACGAAAATCGAAGAGTTTTTCTTAAAACCGTTAAATTTAACGGTTTTCTTAACGGTAGGTGGTAAAAAACAATTTTTAGAAATTTTTTTGGTGGTAAAAATACAACTTTTAAAATTTTTGGTAGTAAAAAACAATTTCGTGATTTTTTTTGGTGGTAAAAGTCAAAAAATCCAAAAAAAAAACTTATTTTTTTTGCTTTCAAAAATCTAATTAATATCTTGATTTTTGAATGGTTTCGTTCAAAAATTTCAATATGTGATAAAACTTTCTGAATTGCTTACTAAATTGTTGTGAAGGTTCCTAATATTTCAAGGTTTGTGTTCAATCTTCTTCATGTCTTTCAATTAGAATATTAATTTCACAATTTTTTTAAAAAATAAAATATTGGTAAATCGAGTTCAACCATATGAAATTTGTAAGGTTTGTGCTCGACAATCTACTTTTTAATAAGATTTTAATTAAGATAAATTAATGAATTGATGCAATTAATTAGAAATTTCATACTACAAGGGGTTTATCTTCATATATATATATATATATATATATATATATATATATATATATATATATATATATATATATAGTACGTTTTCAATCTTTTCATTGTGTTTTAGTTTTCATATTTGATATGTAATTTCGAGTTTGATTTGAGGAGGCTATTCTTCATTTTGCGTACCCTTAAACCTCAATAATAATAATAATAATAATAATAATAATATAATAATAATAATAATAATAATAACAATAATAATAATAATTAATAATTAATTGATGCCCTAAACACTAGAGCATAGAAGAGAGAAGAGAGAATTAATTGATGCCCCGTACATCAGAAATGAGGGGGTATTTATAGGGAAAATGAGCAGAGGGAACACACGGAACCCTAAAAGGGATAAAAACCCTAAAAACACTGCCGCGACACGGGAAAAGCTTGTGTGACGCAGGACAGTCTAGAGTGACACGGGAAATAATTAACCTATGGGAGTTAAAAACGCGTGAAGGGTTTACGCGGAGAAGACACGGAGCTGTCCCGTGTCACGGTATTGGCACCGTGTCACGGGAGAATATGTCGTGGCGCGACACAGTATGCCGTGATACGGCAAACTCTGCTTTATTTTTTCCGTCTAAATACATTTTTACCCTAATTACGTTCAGCCTTTTTAAGTGTCGCTTCATAATTTCGGGCTATTTCAGGTTTATTATTTATTAATTGGGCTAAAATAATAAATAATAATGGGAAATGAATAAAAAGGTTTGGGCCAAAATAAAAAATTAAACTATGCTTTGTTTAAACATTAGGACTGATCCGTTGACTATTTTATGAACTGAATTTTATTGAATATGGATTTTAAGCACTCCCGAGATTAAATACTGAACCCGACCAATAATAGCGGTGAAAGATTGTTCATCATCGGATTTGGTTTCGGGGAGAAATTTTTAGGTGTCTATATGGAGAACACTTTGAACCTCGTCGTTGGGGACGCATCTCCTCAACAAACCATCGACCCCTCTCTTCAACAAAATCGGATCATCCCAAATGTATCTCTTTGCCTCATGCTTGAGCTTTCGACGTTGTTGTGAAGTGAAATCCGGAGGTATGGCACCACAAGCCAAATAATTCACAATATCCGCATACCATGGTGCCGAATTCACTTCAAGAACATATAGCACATCATCCCTTAGATCATCCTCTATTGGAAAACCATCATCTTTGAACCTTGCACCGCCCAACCTTGAAAGGTGATCCGCCACCACATTCTCGGCTCCCTTCTTGTCTCTCATCTCATAGTCAAAGTCTTGGAAAACTAAAACCCATCTCAACAACCTCGGTTTAGCTTCCTTCTTTCCTATCAAATATTTGAGAGCCGAGTGGTCGGTATACACAATTGTCCTAGAACCAATGAGGTAGGTTCTAAACTTCTCAAGTGAATAACCGCTAGGAACTCCTTCTCGGTGGTTGTGTAGTTTTGTTGGGCATCATTGAGAGTTTAAGACAAATAATGTATGACATGAAGTTTCCCATCCTTTCGTTGCCAAGAACCGAACCAATAGCCTCGTCGCTTGCATCACACATGAGCTCAAATGGAAGAGACCAATCCGGACCTTGGACAATAGGGGAGGTGCAAAGGGCTTCTTTCAACCTACAAAAAGACTCTTGACAAGCATCATCAAACACAAACTCTTTATCTTGTTGCAATAGGGATGTGAGAGGCTTAGCAATCAATGAAAAATCTTTTATAAAACGCCGATAGAACCCGGCATGGCCAAGAAAGGATCTCACTTCCCTCACGTTGGTGGGGGAGGGAGTTTCTCAATGAAGGAGGGTGTTCCCATCGTAGGGGATCCTTCTCCTTAGATGCCCATGGCCCCTTAAAGCCTAGGACTTTACACTTGTTAGGGTTTATTAGGACTTGAATTCCTGACTATTTGGGAGACCTTTGAATTAGAGATGATTCTATCATATACGCTTTTTTGTAAGAAACAAGTAGGAGTCGCCAATGAGTTTTAGGAAAAACCCATAAACCTCGTTCATGCCTTTCTCCCAAGTAGAGATCAAGGGATATTTAGCATGAATCATAAGTTTATCCATGCCCAAATTGGTCTAGAAAACCAGAAATGAGTTCGGAAGCGAGGGTACTAAGATAACGTTCCCTTTAGAGGGGAATCGCGATCCTAGCCCTAGTGCGGCCTCTACGAACTCTTCCTTTGCACAATTTCATTGCCAAACAATATATGCAACGTGATACCTAAAAACTATGTTAATTGATTTTATTTACACACATTAATTCACATAGGAATTACATCGTAAGGTCGTTATTCTTATTTAATCAAATTCGTGAAGAACAATAAAATAAACAATATTGGCCTTGACTTAGGTGATCAACCAACAATTATTTTATTCAATTCTAATCTTGATTAACGAAAGAATACTATGTGAAATCAATTAATTTATTATTTTAAGGCGATCAAACAACACTAATTAATTAATTAAAGTTCTTTTAAACAATAAAAATAATGGTGATTTAACTAAGTGCTCGGGAATTTACCACTTCTTTTTGCTAGATCTCCGTTTAGAACGCTTATGGACTCCTTCTTGTTGGGGAACCTCCACCGTAGTAACAAAATATCGAAAAGGGTGAGTGTTTAGGACAAGAGGGTTTGGATGCACAAGTTCACAAGTATTTTTCCAGAGTTTAGGTTAATTTTCTCTGTCTTGAAGCTTTGGATTAGGGTCTTATTTATAGGGAATGATTAGGTTTAGGGTTTAGAGCATTCTGCCGCAGCAGGTGTCGCGCGCAAGTGAATATGTCGCGTGCGGTATATGCGCGCAACTATTTATCTTACGCGTAGCTCTATGGTAAGATTCGATTTTTCAATATTTTAATATTCTGAATCTTACGCGAGCAAATCTCTGAAAGTTGCGCGGCCTACAGCGCGCAACTTAATAAGTTGCGCGCGACTGCTGAGCGCAACTTTGTGAGATGCGCGCGATATTTTCCGCGGCAGCTTTTATTTTAACCTAGACGCTCCTAAATCCGTCATTATTGGGTTTTAAGCACGGGCTTAAGCCTAATTATGATCGGGTTTAGTTAATTTGGACCTTGTGTTGGCCTTGTTCTTTTATCCGGGCTAGTCTTTTGTGTTTTGTGGCTTAACCAGTTATCCATTAGCATTCTTTACTTTGATCCAACACGAAGATGGTTTTATTTATTGTCATTGCACTTCCTATCGGGACAGGAGGCTAAAAGTAGATGTCTACAACCTCTACCTTGGCTCTGAATGCTGGCATGGGAAATTTTGTGCCCAAGAACAATCCCACTTTCTACCATAAAATGACACTTTTCCCAATTCAACACGAGGTTAGCCCTCTCACATCTTTATAAGCAACGAGATAAATTAGATAGACAATCTTCATAGGTGGCTCCTCCAACGGAGAAATCATCCATAAAGACCTCTATCTCATCCTCAATCATATCACTAAATATGGACATCATGCAACATTGAAATGTTGTGGGGGCATTACAAAGACCGAAAGGCATCCTAAGATACGCATAAGTACCGTAGGGGCATGTGAAAGTCATCTTCTCTTGATCCTTGGGGTCAATCGGGATTTGGAAAAATCCCGAGTAACCATCAAGGAAACAATAGAAGGAATGCTTTGTAAGCCTTTCCAACATTTGATCGATGAACGGTAGTGGAAAATGATCTTTGCATGTACTTGTGTTAAGTTGGCGATAGTCAATACACATGCGCCAACCGGTAACAAGCCTAGTGGGAACTAGTTGATCATGATCATTTTTCACTACCGTCATGCCCCCTTTCTTAGGCACAACTTGTACGGGAGATACCCAATCACTATGAGAAATTGGGTAGATAATTCCCGCATCAAGAAGCTTAGCCACTTCCTTCCGCACAACCTCTTACATGGAAAGGTTAAGCTTCCTTTGCTTTTGTCTAACGGGTTTGGCATCTCCCTCTAGATCAATTTTGTGCATGCATAAAGAAGGGATTATACCTTTGATATCATCAATGGTATAACCCAAAACTTTCTTGTGTTTTCTCAAAACATTTATCAAGAGGGAGGTTTGCTTCTCCGTTAGGTTAGAATTGACAATCACGGGGAAAGACTCATCGAAACCAAGAAACGCATACCTCAAGCCCAAAGGTAGAGGTTTCAAGTCTACCTTTGGTTCTCCTTTACCATTGGGGCTTTCTTCTCTTTCTTCAACTTGAAAGAGATCATGGATGTAAAAAGCCTCTTCCTCCATGCTCGCATCCTTGCACTCACTCTTTCTTTCCTCAAGCAAATCCTCATAAAATTGTATGTCTTCCTTGTGAGTACCTATCTTGGATTCATTCAACAACACACTTTCAAGAGGATCATTAGTAGCATGCAAGTGGGAGCGAGAAAATTCATTAAGCACGGTATCAAGAACATCTACTCTAAAACATTCATCACTTGAGGAGGGGTCAATTTTCAAGGATATCTTACCTTCCTTCACATCGATGATAGCTCTAGAAGTAGCTAGAAATGGTCTACCCAAAATTATAGGAATCCTCTCATCCTCATCCATCTCTAGCACAAAGAAATCCACGAGGAATGTGAACTTTCCTACCCTAAGGGGAATGCCCTCAACCTTACCCATGGGGAACTTAATGGAACTGTCCGCTAGTTGGAGAGTAATGTTAGTGGGGGAAAGGTTTCCTACACTAAGCTTTTAGTAGACGGAGTAGGGCATGAGACTCACATTTGATCCTAAATCACACAAAGCCTTATTAAATTCAATGCCATTAATAGATCAGGGGATGGAAAACTACCCGCATCCTTCAATTTGGTAGGGAGTTTGTTGGAAAGAATTGCACTACAATTGGCGGTCAAGCTCACCGTTTCATACTCCCTTCTCCCACTCAAGAGGTCTTTCAAAAACTTGGAGTAATGGGGCATTTGTTTCATAGCGTCAACAAAAGGAAGGGAAACATGCAAATTCTTAATCACATCCAAAAACTTCCTAAATTGAGCATCAAGCTTAGCTCTCACAAATCGTTGTGGAAAAGGTAGTCTTTCCTCTCTAGGTTGGAGATTTAGGGGCAAGGGGGTGGCTTCTTTCTCCTTTGGCACCTCAACATCCTTCTCCTTCTCAACACTCAAAGGCTCATTGGTTCTCTCACCCCCCTCTCTAACTCTACCTCCTCTTGGGGTTCCTCCTCAACCAAAGGGTCACTCCTTACTACCTTCTCACTCCTAGTTTTCACAGCATACAAAGTTTTTGGGTTGACTCCTTGACTTGGGATGGTAGAAGAAGAAGAAGAATTAGATGCAAGTTGAGAAATTTGGGTTTCAAGCATTTTCATATGAGCATTGGTTCGCTTTTTATCCTCCTCATATCTCCTCCTATTCTTTTAATTCCTCCTCTTATCCTCGTCATGCATTTTCATTATAGCCTCTAGCTTAGACATCACGGGATCATTTGGAGGGGCTTTGATAGGCTTATCGCGTACCTAACAAAAATAACCTAACTATTCCTTCTAACTGTGTAGTAGGGCAAGTAAGGATCGAATCCCAAGAGACTATGGTTCATTCAATTAATCAGACTCAATTAATCACTAAGCACGTCACCAATCAATAATGGATGATAATAATCAACTAATATATTAAATAACACAATTAACTAGAGGAAATATTAATCAATAAACTAAAGCATCCAAGATCAAGCATTACCACGATTATGATTGATAAACTAATAAATCTACCCCCAATATATAAATCAATTGACAAGAAGAAAAGCAATCCCTAATAATAATACCAAAGGTCTCTTCCAAGTTATCAATGGCTTCCCAAATTAACTATCAAGCCTACTTCCGTGGAATCAAGCGAATAAGGGACATTAAACACCATGCCTAGATTCCTAATTATTCAATCATCTACTTCCGTGATGATCTTCAAACCCTTAATTGGAATAACCTAATCCCGTTAATACCCAACTTCCGTTGCAATAAGAACAAAGGGATGATAACAATACTAATTATTCCTAATCTAGTATTGGCATAAACACAATCAATTAAGCATGTCAATTGGGATTATTATTGGGGAATTTAAAGTTTTAATTCATGCATCAATCATAATTGGGCTACCCTAGATCTTGGAATAGAAAATCTACTCACACATATTGAAAGAAACAATAACAATCATGAATATGGAAAACATAATTGAAAAGCAATTATAATTGAAAGAGAATGAAGTAGAAGTGAATACCAAGGATTCTTCAATTGAAAGGAATTAAATTGTTGAAAAACAATGCTCAAATCTAATGGAAAGAATTAAAATTGCTTCAAAGTAATAAACTAGAACTCTAGAGAGAGAAAGAGGAATAATGGAAAACTTAAAACTTCTTTCTAATGAAGATTACAAGGGGTATTTATACCCTTAATGACCTAAAAATAAGAAAATAATAATACGGAGTGTCGCATAACTGTGCCCGGTCCAACCGGGCAAGCACCTCCCGATCGGGCGGTGAGAGTACGGAGTTGCTTTCCTTCGTAGCACTTCTTCCACCACGTGCCCGGTCCAACCGGGCTGACCTTGCCCGATCGGGCGCGTGGGGCGGTCTTCATAAATTGCTTTCTACCTTCGAAAATACCAAAAATCATCTAACTCCTATGTGCCCGGTCCAACCGGGCGGACCATGCCCGATCGGGCACGTAGAGGCTGCAGCAAATAGTTTGTATTTAACTCATCTTAAATCAGTCATAACTTCATATCCGGAGCTCTGTTTGAGGCGTGTAATATATCGTTGGAAAGGTCTTCAAGTCTACTTTCCAATGCAATTTGAATCACTCCATTATCATTTGTATATCAAAAGTTATGAGCATAATAGTGAACAGGTGTCATATTTGTCAAGTATTTCATCAACGTTTTGCTTCATTTTCACTCAAGTTCGTCTCGAACACATGATTTGATATTCTTAAGCAATATGTTTTCATACTCCATGATTATTATACTCAATATTAGCCAACCATACTCCATTTGCATATAAATCACCTGAAATTCATCAAAACACACAAACGAAGAGTAGTAGAGCACAACTTAAGCAAATAATGCAAATATGCACCAAAGATCTCTAATTTTGTAATAAAATGAGCTTAGATACCCACCTAAAACATGTGCAAAATAGGACTTATCAAATTCCCCCAAGCTAAACTCTTGCTTGTCCTCAAGCAAGACAATTAACAATAATCAACAACAATCAACAACCAAACAACATGCTTCACCCCATAATGCAAAATCAAACAAGGATTCAAAATCGAAATCAAACGAGCATGCATCCTAATCAACCAATCAAATTACTCAAACCGTCGATCCACCTAATTAATCGTCAAATGAGACCAACCATTTATAATTCAAGAATCGAAGACTAGAGTATCTCACATCGGTGGTCACTCAACACACTTTTTATGTGGCGAGCTAAAAATGAGCTCGATCTCTCACCATCCCCACCAACAATGCAATCCCCCCATCTCACAACACTCGCGTGTTTAGAGGGTTATAATAACGCTCAACCTAGTCAATGTCGACTTGAAATGCAACATATACTCCAGCATTTTGACAAAAGACTCAATTCACATGAACGCAATGCTATGCACGAAGATCGGAAGGACTTTGTGAAGCTTGTAACGTAGGTCGGGAATAAGAATGGGTAGGACAATAATTTGGGGAATGAGAGCTATAATAGTCTAACCGGGGGGAACTATCAAATGCGATGAGTCACACCTCGATTCATCAACTTCGATCAATGAAACACAAACCCAATTACAATGAAAACACAACCATCATCTCATCCACCTACATTCTCAACTCTTCAACCTTCTTTTACTTGTTTGCTTCATTTCTTTATTTTTTTTTTTTTTTATCTTTTTATTTTTTTTATTTCAATCCAACAATTTTTCATTTGAAACTTTTTCCAAATATTTTTCTTTCTTTTCTTTATTTCTCTCTTTCTTTTTCAAGAAATGTTACTTTTTTTTTTCAAGTAATTCAATCAAACCTCCTTTTCTCACTTTTTCTCTTCTTCTTCCTTTTCTTTTCAATATTTTCGCATCAATTGCAACTTGAAACAGAATCACGCAAAAATACCGCATAAAATAGCTCCCCCAAGCTAGACTTGGGAAAAGTAATCAAATTGGGGCCAAGGGGTAATTTTTGTGGAGTTAATGAAAAATATAGTCAAGCTACAACATGGGTAAGCAAGAAGGGAACTGATGTTCTAATTTTGTCTGGAGGCTACCTAATGAACATGGCCTTCGTCATTTCAATGTGCACGTGCAATGCATTACGACACACTACTAAGAGTCTAAAGTCAAAACTAAGATCAATGCTACACCAGGAACTAAACACACACAAGAATGAATATATAAGGCTCAAGCCTCACGGTTAACACAGTCAAGCTCCTGAATCATACATAGTTAAATAACCTTGACTCCTACTAGGGATCAACAAATTCAAGGTCAAATCATGATCTTTTAGTCCACTATGCAAGTCTTTCAATCGAAAATAAATCAAAACCTTTTGGCATAAAGGATAGGGGCACAGGGAAGTAGTTCAATGGCCGTTGGCCGTTCATTATCATGATTCTTTTATTTTTCATTTCTTTTTCCAGAAGAAAGCATTAAACCTTACTGCTAGTGAAAACACACTAAAGTAGAAAGAGAGAGTGAAAGATGTACCTTGTGTACACAAGAACTTCCCCCCAAGCTAAATCAGACAATGTCCTCATTGTCTTAAAGGGAAACTTGTAGTCAAACCTCATCTTCATCATCACCCAAAATAATGTCACCAAAGCCTCGAGGATTGCAATGCATCTCTTTGGAACAAAATTGAGCAAAAACGAAACAAAGTGTTAGTGGGAAAAAGAATAAAATTGAGTCATGTGCACTGTTTTGATCATAACTTTTGATGTATAAAATATAATGCAGTGATTCTAATTGCATTGGAAAGTATACTTAAAGATCTTTCCAACGATAGGTCACATAAAAAAAATCCGATAATTAACCAGAAAGTTATGGCCTGTCGAAATTGAGCAGTTTTGCTGATCCATACGCGCGCCCGATCGGGCGAGCTCTTCCTGATCGAACTCGAACGCAGTCCAGCGAATTCTTCTCCTTTTAAATCAGCCTTTTAGATCAAAATCTGCACCAAGAGAACTCCCACAAGCATAAGATGTACTCTCCTTACCTCTCTAAGAATCAAAGAAAAATGAAAACACACAAAAATTAGAAAAGACTAAAATAAAAATAATGAAATACGGGTTGCCTCCCGCAAAGCGCTAGTTTATCAAGGTCTTAAGCTTGACCATTCTCCTTCCATCAGAAGAATTTAACGCCTTGAGTAACTTATCATACGCTCCTGCAAACATTTCATTAAGCACTATATAGGGCTCAATTGCAAGCACAGTAATCCTTACATAGAAAAGATTAGGAGCACACAAAGATAACTCAAGGTAAAAAGAAAAATCAAAAGAAAAAGATGAAGATACACCACAACCTTCTGCTTCCTCCGCTAAAAATTTAGAATTAATAGAACGAACATGGAGGTAGTCTTGTTCTTTATCATCACCCAATAACGTCTCTATTATTTTACGCTCACGAATAAGTTCATTAGCAAAAGAAAAAAAAATTTCAACCATTGGTTCTACAACCAATGACTTTTCAACCAATGGTTCTACAACTAATGATTCTTCTTCTATTGGAACCAATGATACCTCAACCACTGATTCTATAACCAATGACTCTTTAACCATCGGTTTTTCAACAAATGATTCTTCCTCCGACGTATTATACAAATTATGATAATATTCATCATGAATCCTCCAATAAATTTCATTTAGAACAAACCGTTTTTTAGAATAATCATATATGAATGGAAAGATTCTAAAATCATCCGGAGCTCGAACAAAATACTCACTATAAGGGCAATCAGGGTTTTCATGATAAAGATAATAACAAGAACAATGGCCAGATGCAAGACGTGACAATAAATCATCCATCTCCAAGGCATGTATATCATCAACTCATAAGAGAAAAAGAAGTTAATAATAGCCAAAGCAACAAACCAAAATCTTAGCAAAAACGAATCACAAATAATTAGATGAAAACCGTTAGTCCCCGGCAACGGCGCCAAAATTTGATAGGCTTATCGCGTACCTAACAAAAATAACCTAACTATTCCTTCTAACTGTGTAGTAGGGCAAGTAAGGATCGAATCCCAAGAGACTATGGTTCATTCAATTAATCAGACTCAATTAATCACTAAGCACGTCACCAATCAATAATGGATGATAATAATCAACTAATATATTAAATAACACAATTAACTAGAGGAAATATTAATCAATAAACTAAAGCATCCAAGATCAAGCATTACCACGATTATGATTGATAAACTAATAAATCTACCCCCAATATATAAATCAATTGACAAGAAGAAAAGCAATCCCTAATAATAATACCAAAGGTCTCTTCCAAGTTATCAATGGCTTCCCAAATTAACTATCAAGCCTACTTCCGTGGAATCAAGCGAATAAGGGACATTAAACACCATGCCTAGATTCCTAATTATTCAATCATCTACTTCCGTGATGATCTTCAAACCCTTAATTGGAATAACCTAATCCCGTTAATACCCAACTTCCGTTGCAATAAGAACAAAGGGATGATAACAATACTAATTATTCCTAATCTAGTATTGGCATAAACACAATCAATTAAGCATGTCAATTGGGATTATTATTGGGGAATTTAAAGTTTTAATTCATGCATCAATCATAATTGGGCTACCCTAGATCTTGGAATAGAAAATCTACTCACACATATTGAAAGAAACAATAACAATCATGAATATGGAAAACATAATTGAAAAGCAATTATAATTGAAAGAGAATGAAGTAGAAGTGAATACCAAGGATTCTTCAATTGAAAGGAATTAAATTGTTGAAAAACAATGCTCAAATCTAATGGAAAGAATTAAAATTGCTTCAAAGTAATAAACTAGAACTCTAGAGAGAGAAAGAGGAATAATGGAAAACTTAAAACTTCTTTCTAATGAAGATTACAAGGGGTATTTATACCCTTAATGACCTAAAAATAAGAAAATAATAATACGGAGTGTCGCATAACTGTGCCCGGTCCAACCGGGCAAGCACCTCCCGATCGGGCGGTGAGAGTACGGAGTTGCTTTCCTTCGTAGCACTTCTTCCACCACGTGCCCGGTCCAACCGGGCTGACCTTGCCCGATCGGGCGCGTGGGGCGGTCTTCATAAATTGCTTTCTACCTTCGAAAATACCAAAAATCATCTAACTCCTATGTGCCCGGTCCAACCGGGCGGACCATGCCCGATCGGGCACGTAGAGGCTGCAGCAAATAGTTTGTATTTAACTCATCTTAAATCAGTCATAACTTCATATCCGGAGCTCTGTTTGAGGCGTGTAATATATCGTTGGAAAGGTCTTCAAGTCTACTTTCCAATGCAATTTGAATCACTCCATTATCATTTGTATATCAAAAGTTATGAGCATAATAGTGAACAGGTGTCATATTTGTCAAGTATTTCATCAACGTTTTGCTTCATTTTCACTCAAGTTCGTCTCGAACACATGATTTGATATTCTTAAGCAATATGTTTTCATACTCCATGATTATTATACTCAATATTAGCCAACCATACTCCATTTGCATATAAATCACCTGAAATTCATCAAAACACACAAACGAAGAGTAGTAGAGCACAACTTAAGCAAATAATGCAAATATGCACCAAAGATCTCTAATTTTGTAATAAAATGAGCTTAGATACCCACCTAAAACATGTGCAAAATAGGACTTATCAGGCTTCAAGTTGAAGAGGTTGTTGAGTGGAGGAATTTGGGGTTGATGGAAACCCGGAGGCCTATTGGTTTGGGCATAGTTAGAAACATATTGACCCCTATTGCCTCCGGTGCCTTGGTTAGGAACATTGCTTTGTTGATTGTTTCCCATGTTACCTTGATCACCAAAATTTTGATTTTGATGGTCATGGTATCGGGAATTGGGTTGTTGGTTTTGATAACCATACCCCCTTTGGTTAGAGTAGCCTCTTCCATTGAAATTGGAAGGGCCTCCCCCACCATAGTATTGGTTATCATAACCACCACGGCTTTGGTTCCAACCATGGTTTCCACCTTGATTCCAATTCCCCATTTGATTTACATTCCCCATTCTAGGAGCAAAATTCATACCATTGACATCTTCCACATTATCATCATGTTCATGGGGAGGGAGTTGAACTTCACAAGCATACACACAATGGGAGGTATCATGATCATAGGTTTCACAATTAGAGCAAAATATGCATCCTCGAGGCATTTTATTATAAGAAGAGGGGGAAGAAGTGGTCATACCATTGCCTCCCTTGGTTTAAGGGGAGGTATTACCATGAGGATTGGACTTTTCTTTCATCAATTCGTCCATTTGCTTGGTCATTTTGGAGATTTGGGTAAAGAGGTTGTTGATTGCGTTGGCTTGCTCCAATTCATAAACACCCTTGCTAGAAGTACCATCCCTTTCTCCCTCATACCAATCATCATAGTGCTTTGCGACCTCCTCTATGATGCACTCCACTTCATCCTCTCCTTTGTTCATGATAGGACCGCCGGCCGCGGCGTCTAGGCTTGTTCTCCCTTGAGGTGTGAGACCTCCATAGAAAGTGTGAATGAGTTGATACTTGGGTATCCCATGGTGTGGGCATTGACATTGAAGCTCTTTGTATCGGTCCCATGCCACACTTAGAGTCTCACCACTCTTTTGGCAAAAACCTTGGATCAAAGACCGAGCCTCGACGGTCTTCCTATGGTTGTAAAATCTCCTCAAGAAAGTCGTAGTTACTTGGTCCCATGTTGTGAGAGAGTTAGGGGGCACCTCCTTCTCTAACCATTCTATACCTCTCCCAATTAGAGAAAATGGAAACATCTTGAGGCGAATATATTCTTGAGTCACTCCATTGGCTTTGATTGTGTCACAATATTTCTCAAATTCTTTCAAATGTTCATGAGGACTCTCGAACTTTCCACCCGAGAATTGTTTCCTCTCTATCAAAGCAATCAAATTGGGCTTGATTTCAAAATTGTTGGCTTGAGTGGTAGGAGTTAGGATCCCACTTTGTGCTCTAAAGGCTTCGGGAGCCCTAAGACGACTCAAAGGTGTATTCTCTCCCATTTTAGAACCTTCTTCACTCTCGGACTTAAAGGTTAAAAAAGGGTTGATTCCCGGGCTTGATGGTGAATTAGGGCTATCTAACTCTTCACTTGAGGGTGAAGAGGGTGGAGTATCTTCCAATTCTCTTACTCCTTCTTTCGTAGGGGTGTGAGAATTTCTACTCCTTGCTATCGCTTCTCTTCGAAGTAGGGACAAAGACCTCTCTAGCTCCTGATCGATGGGAATCAAAGACCTTGAGCGGGTTCGTCCTCTGTTCATACAACAAAGCTAAGGAGAACGTAAGCACTGGCAAGTAACAAAAAGTAGCAAATACTAACAAATAAGAAGTGATATAGTCTCAAATAAAGCAATGAAATAGCAATGGAAGCCGTCTCCCCGGCAACGACGCCAATTTGACAAAGGATATAATTGCATCGTTAAACAACTACACCTAAGTCAAATACAATTTATAACACTCAACTAACCTAATACGAATATAGGGCAAGTAGAGGGGTCGAACCACAGGGAGAAATACATAAACACCGCATTCATTACTTAGAATCTAAGCTATCTCGAAACAAGAAATGTGAATAACTAGGAGATCAAACTAAGAACAAAATGGATTAAAATCAATATAACTAGGCACCAAGGGGAGTGGGTAGAAGAGGATGCTATTTGAACATGCAATAACATGAAAGCAAATTGAGAGTGAACTAAGCATACATGAATATTGAAACTAAATCCAATCTAATCTCCTTCCGGAGTTAATCTGCTTCTCCTAACATAGCCTCTATGTTTCCACACTAGAACCATATATTAGGAGGTGCAATCAAAGAACAATCGATAATAATGAACCTAAAATAAGTCAACTTCCGTTTCATGTTAGCAAAGATTCACCTTTAATCAACCAACAATGTGCACTTGCAAGAAGATTAAAGAATATCAAATATGCAAAGGTTTAGTCACAAACAACTCAATCCCAATATTATAAGCATGAACAATTAGCAACTACACCATCCCCACACCCTTGGCTAGGTGACTACTCACAAATCATATTGAAAACATTATCAAACATCAAATCAATAAGCTTCAACATGATCAATAATCAAAGAAGGAAAATCAAAGTAAGCAAACAAAACTAAATGCAAAAGTAAAGAAAGAGAGTAAGAGATTTCTCATTAATTGAAGTTGAAGATTTACAAAGTATCAAACAAGCTTCTTCTTCAAAATCCAAGTTCATTAATGAAGAAATCCAAACTTTCTCTCTCCACCAAATGAAAACTAATGGTGTTTCTCTCTCTAGATTAGGGCTGAAAATGTACATAATCATCTCATTACAATCCTAGGGGTATTTATATGCTCCTCACATTACCCTAAAGAAGGAATAGAAGTGCACGGAAATACCCACGAGAGCTGCCGCTCCATTGAGGGGGAGCGGACGCTCTAGAGGGTACTAATCAAGGAAATCGCCATAGTGGAGCGGGCGCTCGAGGGTGCGGAGCGGATGCTCCTCTCTGGGTGAGCGGGCGCTCCATAAGCCTGTGAAACAAGGCTGAAATGGAGGAAATGGTGCGGCCGCTCCTAAGGGGGGGAGCGGGCGCTCCTCTAGGCTGTGAAGCAGGGCTGGGAAGGAAGCAAATGGTGCGGTCACTCTCATGGGGTGAGCGGGCGCTCCTCTATGTACTCCGGGCTCTTCTTCAAGTCCAGCTCCTCTCTTCTCCTATTCCAATGCACTTCAAAGGGTGAACTAAGCATCGAGCGAGACCACACGAGCACTCCATTCAACCTACTCAAACACTCATACACATACATAAGTATAGTAGAGAGGGGAAAGCGACAAAGCAAAGAAAAAAGAAAGGAAAAGAAGGGGAAACACAAAAGGGAAACAAGGCATAGCAAAGCTAAGACAAAGTGCTTGAAAAGGGCTCAAACAAGTGCCAAATGAGGGGAGAATCCTTAAAGAAAAAGGATAAAAGAGTGACATAAATGCTGAATGAGTTATATCTTCGATAAGTGCAATTACTAGATATATCAAGGATCACTATTATAGAGATAATAAATTCGTTCTCTTGGGGTGTCATCATCTGTTGCTAGACTATGAGAGATGATCTTTGGGCTAGTAAAATAGCCCAAAGCCCGCTAGAATGGATCCTATGAGGTCACACACAAAGGTATTGGGTTAAGCAAGAAAGAGGCCGATTATTGGGCCTTAAGAGTATTTAACTGATCATGAATAGGATTGGGCTAGTGTAGTTTGATTGGGATTAGGAATTGGGCTTGGACATGGACTCTTATTTATGGATATGATCTATAAATAAGATCAATGCCTAGGGTTGCAATACACAGGAGTCACAATTAACTCACAGTCAATTGTGAATCAAGGCAACCAAATCCCAAAACCCTCACCTCCCTCTCTCTCTCACGGCACCCCTCTCCTCCCCCCTTGGACTTGCGGCCGTCCACTCCTGGTGGTGCTCGCGGTGGTTCGTGCTGGTTCTGACTAGTTAGTTACTCATACTTCTCCGTAGAAGGTCGATTGAAGAGTTCGATCGCGACTAAATAACATTAGTGGAGGTCTTAATCCGTGCCTGTGGACCAAGTAGAGGAATCACGTTTAAGGTTCTTTGTCTCCCTTGTTCTTTCTCGATTGCTAGTGGAATCACGCTTCAAAGGTATTATTCTTACTCGTTATGTGTTATGCATGAGATCCTTGGTTAGTTGCTATGTGAATATGATTCATGATTATTTCCGCTGCTTAGTACTACAGTGGTATCAGAGCCTCTTGCAATTACATATATTGAGTATTAAACCTTTGATATTTATGATGACTCATGCCAAAGCAGGGTGTCATATTATATCTTAGGGGAGTGGGGGTAAAACAAATTTTACACTTTTGATTTGTTATACTCAACAAGGTTACCTAAAGAGTTTAGAACCTTGAAGCTAAGGGTAATAATTAAACATGTGATGGTTAATTATTCAACCAAGAATTACAAAGAGTTGTAATCAGTAAAGAGTTTACTCACCTTGAAATGTAATAGTTGATGGTAGGGCCAAAGTCCGGTCAATTATTGCACAAATAAAGGATCTTGGAATCATTCTATTCAATAGGGATCAATTAAATTGAATGAATGTTTTAAAGTTACCAGTCTTATAATCGCTTATGGTACTTTAAAAGTTTATTAAACATAATTATTGAACTTTGCCTCGTTTGTTTTTGTTTGTAGTTGAATAACTTATACGACAACACAATTTTACCAATGAAACTTAACTTAAGGATGAATCTCAGAAACTTCAGAGAATGGGAAAAGGAGTTGAGAAATGTTCTCACAAGCCATGGGATTGAATCTCGTTTATACATTCCTGTTGAGAGCAAATACACAGAAAATTATGGAGCTGAAAGACATGCTGAAATTGTTTCAGCTGCAGAGAAAATCAGAGAGCTCATTTTAGAATCTATTCCAACTTGTTGGAAAAGAAGATTCAGGCACTATGAGCTAACCATCTTGTACAAATGTCTTCGTGTTATCTGTCGAGGTGGCATTGGAGCATTAGGAAGTGGAGGCATAAATGATCAAAATGTAAGAGAGGTCGTTAACTCGATCCCTCAGATTTACTATTCCTGAACTGACAGTGTCAGGTATGAGGCTTACAATGTTCATTGTATGATAATGGCTAAAAGACTCATGCCTGGTCAGTCAGTAAGGGCCCATGTAAGGGAATTGATTGAAGTGTTCAATCAAATGCATGTCATTAGGAAACCGGTCGATGATGACTTTGCTCATGATATTATTTTGTTCTCACTCCATGATGGTTTTGACATTGTCAAGCTCACTCATAATGATGAGGGATCTTCGGTGACATTGATCAATCTGTTGCTTAACCATGCTGAGGAGTTCCTGAAGAGGAGAGGAAGGAATGCTTCTTTTGCGGTAGTTGGCCATGCCATACACCAGGGTGTCCCCACTATACACTAGTGAAAACAGAAGGTAAAGAGTTACTTGATGTTTTTGTTGTAGAAATTAATCTTACTTCATCTTCCACTTGGGTATTTGATACCGGATGTGGTGCTCATATCGTTAATAACGTGCAGGGCTTGAAAGAAAGTAAGAAGTTAGCAAAAGGGGAAGTAACGCTTCGAGTAGGAAATGGAGCAAAAGTTGTTGCACTTGCTATTGGAAGCTATCATTTAAGACTTCCCTCTGGACTTATTTTGGTGCTTAATAACTGTTATTATGTACCAACAATAACTAAAAATATTATTTCAGTTCCTGTTTTAGATTCTGAAGGATTTTCATTTGAAATAAGAGACAAGTGTTGTTTTATTTCGAAAGAAAGTATGTTATATGCTAACGCCAAATTAATTAATGGTTTGTATGTATTAGAATATACAACCCATGTCTACAATATTTATCATAAAAGGCAGAAAACAAATGGTTTAAACCCAACTTACTTATGGCATTGTAGGCTTGGTCACATCAACCAAAAGCGCATCCAGAAATTACACAAGGATGGACTTCTTTCTTCATTTGATTATGAATCATTTGAAAATTGTGAGTCATGCTTGCTTGGGAAAATGACTAAGTCACCCTTCATGGGTATAGGTGAAAGAGCTAGTGATCTTTTGGGACTCATACATACGGATGTGTGTGGACCAATGAGTTCAAAAGCAAGGGGTGGGTTCAACTACTTCATTACTTTTACTGATGATTTAAGTAGATATGGTTATGTCTACTTAATGAAAAACAAATCGGAATCCTTTGAAAAGTTCAAAGAATTCCAGAATGAGGTACAAAACCAACTTGGGAAGACGATTAAAGCATTACGATCAGATCGTGGTGGTGAATATTTAACCCAAGAATTTGATGAACATCTAATTAATTGTGGAATAATTTCACAGTTAACTCCTCTAGGAACGTCACAGTTGAATGGTGTGTCAGAAAGGAGGAACAGGACTTTACTTGATATGGTGAGGTCCATGATGAGCTTTACTGATCTTCACATATCATTTTGGGGATATGCATTAGAAGCAGCTACCAGAGTACTAAACAGAAGCCCGTCCAAAACAGTTGAGAAGACACCATATGAGATATGGACTGGAAAAGTTCCAAAGTTGTCTTATCTCAAGATTTGGGGTTGTAAATCCTATGTAAAACGTTTACAAGGTGATAAACTACAACCTAAATCAGACAAGTGTTTCTTTGTGGGCTATCCAAAGAAACAATCGCGAAGATAACAAAGTGTTTGTTGCTCGCGATGGTGTCTTTCTAGAAAAGGAATTCGTGTCTAGAAAGCCAAGTGGGAGTAAAGTGATTCTCGAAGAAATTCGAGACGAGCAACAAATGGATGTGGATAACACCACATCAGAGGCGAGGGCGCATGAGTCGATTAATCATGCGTCGGAGCAAGCTAATTTGACTAGCGAGACTCCTATCTTCCCACTTGAACCTAGTTCATGCGAAAATCTTCAAAGAGTTGGAGAGAATATTTCTATTGTTGCTCCTACCCCACGTAGGTCTGCCAGAATCAGAAACAAACATTTTGTTGAAGTTCTGATAACTGAGGATTCTGAAATCTTCTTATTGGAGAATGAAGAACCTACAACCTACAAGCAAGCTTTGGCGAGCCCCAACTCAGATAAATGGCTTGAGGCCATGAAGTCCGAAATGGAATCAATGTCTGAAAATGAAGTGTGGACCCTAGTTGACTTGCCTGATGGGGTAAAACCTATTGGTTGCAAGTGGGTTTACAAAATTAAAATAGACAAGGGTGGAAATGCCTACATCCATAAAGCAAGACTGGTTTCGAAAGGATACAAACAGATTCATGGTATTGACTATGATGAAACCTTTTCCCCAGTAGCCATGCTTAAGTCCATTCGGATTCTTCTAGCGATTGCTGCATTTTTCGATTACGAAATTTGGCAGATGGATGTCAAAACCGCCTTCTTGAATGGGTTCTTGACGGAGGAAGTGTACATGACATAACCTTAGGGTTTTGAAGATCCAGAAAATCCTAGTAAGGTATGCAAACTTCAGAAATCCATTTATGGATTGAAGCAAGCATCCAAGAGTTAAAATCTTCGTTTTGATGAAGCAATCAAACAATTTGATTTTCTCAAAAGTGAAGAGGAATCTTTGTGTTTACAAGAAGTCTAGTGGGAGCAGCATAGTTTTCCTAGTCTTATATGTAGATGACATACTACTCATGGGAAATGACATACCAATGCTTGAGTCAGTCAAGGAATGGTTGAAGAGTTGTTTTTCCATGAAGGACTTGGGTAACGCCGAGTACATTTTGGGAATCAAAATCCATCGAGACAGGTCTCGAAGGATGATTGGACTAAGTCAAGAGACTTATATTGATAAGGTTCTTGACAGGTTTGAGATGATAAACTCCAAGAGAGGATTTCTCCCCATGTCTCATGGCATTACGCTTAGTAAATCTCAATGTCCGGTTATGCCAGATGAGATGAGACGTATGGTTATCACTCCTTATGCTTCTGCAATAGGATCGATAATGTATGCCATGATTTGTACGAGGTCGGATGTTGCATTTGCTCTAAGCATGTGTAGTAGGTTTCAGGAAAATCCAGGTGATGCACACTGGACAACTGCCAAGAACATCCTTAAGTACTTGAGAAGAACGAAAGGAATATTTCTAGTTTATGGTGGCGAAGATGAGTTGGTTGTCAAAGGTTATACGGATGCGAGTTTCCAAACAGAGAGGGATGACTTTAGATCACAGTCTGGGTACATTTTCTGTCTGAATGGAGGAGCAGTGAGCTGGAAGAGTTCGAAGCAAAGCACTGTCGCACACTCTACAACATAATCAGAATATTTGGCTGCAGTTGAGGCAGCCAAAGAAGCAGTTTGGATAAAGAAATTCCTAACTGAGCTAGATATCGTACTAAGTGCTCAAAAAGGAATTGAATTGTATTGTGACAACAATGACACCATTGCTCAATCAAAGGAGCCTAGGTCACACTTCAAATCCAAACATGTTGAGAGGAAGTATCACCTCATTCGAGAAATCGTTAACAGAGGAGATGTGAAGATGTGCAAAGTTCATACGGATGAGAATATCGCTGATCCACTTACTAAACCCCTTCCACTACCTAAGCATGAGAAACATGCTAGTGAAGCTGGATTGAAGCAAATGATGTAATTAGAAGTTGTATTTATTTTTGGAAGAAAAATAAGTTACATATGTAATACACTCATTTGCAGAATTATGTTTAATCAGAAATTTTGTTATTTCTCTTATTTAATGATGGTTTTCAATATTAAATAAAATGTCCAAAATAATTATTGATTGATGGGTTCATCAGGTTGATGACCTGGTGAATGAAACCCCACAGGTGAACAAAATCCATATATTATTTAAGTTCCTAGTTCAGAATCATTAAATTGGACATAAATGATTTTTAATAATGGACTAACATGTAAGATTGATTGGATAGCGCAGTTTCATAGGCTATATAAGCATAGTGAGGCTCGGTCAATCACATGGATATGCATGAATGATGCATGATCGAACTATAGACCTACTTTGAAGTTCAAGTATAGAGCTTCCGGATATATTAGTGGATTCCTTTGACATGAGTGGAATATTGATTTCATTCAATGAATGTTATGGTTGTGGTACACTCAAACGTTTGCCTGTAACTAGAGATTATAAAGGGTGTTTCCCGGTTATTTCAGAAATTGAGTGGGAGCTTTGGTTGCCACAAGATTGGATAAAGTCTACCTATTTAATTATGAATGTGTCTTGGCCCCTTGAAGAGGGAGAATTTAGAAAATGCATGGCCGTGCTCAAATGGATTACACAGTAACCATTTATTTTGTACTTCTCACTCAGTTTTCAAGAAAAGATTTGTGGACTAATATGATCAAGACATGAGATGCAATCATATTATCAAATCGACACACATTGACTTAAGAAATTTGAATATTGCGCACTTGTCTCAGACAAGTGGGAGATTGAAGGAGTTATGTTTTCGATAAGTGCAATTAGTAGATATATCAAGGTTCACTATTATGGAGATAATAAGTTCGTTCTCTTGGGGCGTCATCATCTGTTGCTAGACTATGAGAGATGATCTTTGGGCTAGTAAAATAGCCCAAAGCCCGCTAGAATGGATCCTATGAGGTCACACACAAAGGTATTGGGTTAAGCAAGAAAGAGGCCGATTATTGGGCCTTAAGAGTATTTAACTGATCATGAATAGGATTGGGCTAGTGTAGTTTGATTGGGATTAGGAATCGGGCTTGGACATGGACTCTTATTTATGGATATGATCTATAAATAAGATCAATGCCTAGGGTTGCAATACACAGGAGTCACAATTAACTCACAGTCAATTGTGAATCAAGGCAACCAAATCCCAAAACCCTCACCTCCCTCTCTCTCTCTCACGGCACCCCTCTCCTCCCCCCTTGGACTTGCGGCCGTCCACTCCTGGTGGTGCTCGCGGTGGTTCGTGACTAGTTCGTTACTCATACTTCTCCATAGAAGGTCGATTGAAGAGTTCGATCGCAACTATCTAGCATTAGTGGAGGTCTTAATCCGTGCCTGTAGACCAAGTAGAGGAATCACGTTTGAGGTTCTTTGTCTCCCTTGTTCTTGCTCGATTGCTAGTGGAATCACGCTTCAAAGGTATTATTCTTACTCTTTATGTGTTACGCATGAGATCCTTGGTTAGGTGCTATATGAATATAATTCATGATTATTTCCGCTGCATAGTACCTATATTTCCCTACAAATGCCACTCATCAAAATTTCAAAGTAACTAAAAATAACATAAAAGTAAATAAAAAATCCTCAAAAGTTAATAAGAAAAGCATCTAAAGGTAGCATTTGTTTTCTTAGTTTTGGAGATTCCTATCCATATGTGTTTTCTTGTGCTAATAGCCTCACACTACACACTGCACACTACACACACGCCCAAACAGTCACAATTGAAAAATAAAGCAATTAGCGAGGCATAGAAGAAAATGGCAGATTGGGGACTGGTGTTGGTTGCACTACTTGCAGTGATTCTATTTTTCTATAGACACCTAGATTGATGTTTCAACTTCCCAGAAAGAACTGGCGGAGTTTGGAAGCTTACAGATGTCAGTAATAGTCCAGTGTCATCTACTTCTACCTCATCACACACAAGTAATATGGGAAATCAAGCCCATTCAAAGTGTAGTATAGATGTAATTAATCTAGCCACACAACTACGCACACCCTTGTCTAGTATAGATACCTAGTAGTATATATATGTAATTAACTAATTAATCTAGAATAAAGCAGCTCTTAATTCATGAACTGTAAATATATATTAGGCCAATTCAAAAGTAAATAGTAAAAAGTCAAAAGTTAATCAAAATATCTTAAAAAATTAATCATGCTATATAACAAAAAGGGCAGGTCTAATGTTTCAGAACTAATTTTTGATTTGGTATATTAAAAAAGGCTTATTGACAAGATAAGAGCCAACAGGAGATTTCACCTTTAGCCATTCAAGGAAAAGTTAGAAGCGATAGACTGTAAAATCCAGCAAGGTTGGCAATATGTTGCACACAACGCAAATGATCAACAATGTCACACTATTGATCAAGGAGCAACTTTCCATTATTTTGACATCCTTATTCCACACATCACATATGTACACAGTAAATTACAATTTGGGTAGACAATTAATTTGTAATGCGAATTACAATTGTACTAAATTAAAGACCTGAGCAAGCAGTCTAGCACAACATTCATTCCATTAAGTCAGCCATTTCATCGAACACTTGGCATGCAACAAATCAAAGCAAAAAAAAAAAAAAATAATAAAAAAAAATAAAAAATAAAAAATAAAAAATAAAAAACCACAAGCCTTCTGATATTCATATTCAAAATTAAGGACAAACTCGAATTGAAACCCATACATCTTTCAAAGTATACAATAATACTTATACGAGAATAAAAATGTATAATGAAAACCAAACAAAATCATACAAGATTAAAACCCTAAAAGAAAAAAAAAAAAAAAAAACCTTTTAGATTATACTGAAAATTAACAATTAAGAACACAAGAATACTCTAATTCATCAATCGAAATCACAAATACAGAACTGACTAAAACATCAAACTAAAATCTATATAAATCAGTAATTGAAGAACACTATTCATTGATAATAATTTAAAACTAATATTCAAAAAAAAAAAATAAAAAAAAATAAAGGGGAAAAGAAAATCAAACAACTTACTTTTGATCACCGAAAATAACTAGCTAAGAAATTTTATTTACCAAATCAAAGACTACGGTGCGAAGATTGAAGGAAAAAATAATCGCCAGAAAGAGAATCCATAGGATGAGAGAGAAAGTATAAAGAAGTTAGTGAAGGCAACACAAAAACGAATTGAACTCTAGATATATTAGATTTACCAAAATGCCATTACTCAAGAAAAAAGGCGGACAACATCTCAGCCGTCGGATCAAATGAACCAATGACTCAGATAAGTTCCTAGTTCTCATTATTGAGTTTAGTTCTCATATGATCTCAATTATATATATATACATACATATATACATACATACATACATACATACATACATACATACATACATACATACATACATACATGTATGTATGTATGTATGTATGTATGTATGTATGTATGTATAGCTCCCGCTAAACTATCGCCCAGCCCCCAGGGTGCACACTCACTGCCGAGAAAGCGATTAAGGAGGGCTCATCAGCCCGATGGAGAGGACTGACCAGGCTGAACTCTCCATGAAGGAGATGGTACGCCTATAAATAGAGGGTAAAGTACAACATAAAAGAGGTTAGACACTCAAGTTATTAAACATTCTATATCTCTCTAAGTACACATTCTCTCTCTAAACACTCTCTAACTTAAGCTTTGGAGGGGGGTTCCTCGAGACACCCCCGAGGGCAGTTTACGTATGCTGCCGTGTGTAGGTTGTTGACGGGACCCAGCTCACCCAGTAGAACCCTTGGATCCACACCTGGAACAATTGACGCTAGAAGGAGGGGAAGGATCATCTAACCTGAGGTTCACCAACTGAGCTAGGGACTAGTTAACAAACCACCATGGCCGGAGAAGAAGCTGTACAAACACCCATATCCAATGCCAATGAGACCAACAAAACACCACAAAAAACACCCTCAGTAACCCTCGATCCAAAAGGATCCATCGGAAATCCCAAATCGAGCATCTCACAGAAATCCAACCCCATCGGATCGACGTCAGCTGCAGCTAAAGCGGCGTCGAAACCAGTTGATCCGACAAGATCCAGTTCCATTTTCAAATACAGAATGTCGTTAACAGGCGCGAACAATGAGCCCTTTGTTTTAGCACCTGTAACAGAAGCTGCATCCCGTAAACATGCCAGCCATCTTGCAGAACCTTTCTAAGTGCAGTAAGGAACTGTTGGCAGCAATGACGGCGGTCCTTACCAATATGGGTAAGGGGGCGAGCCCGTCACTGACAATGGAAATTGCGGAGCCCGCAGTAAAGAAGCCGACGTCCTCAGCCCTCCCCCGAGCAAAAAGAGCTCGTTCAGCTGAGGAAGAAGGTATTGGAGTTGGAAGCTCGTAATCTGAACCGAGAATGGAGCGTGGAGGAAGTAACCCCGGCTCAGATTAGCCCGGAGATGCGAGTCCCCCGCAGCAGGTCTCCAGCCTCAGAGCGAGGACCCAGCCTGGAAAGAGACAAGGGAGCGCGAATCCAGGTTGTTCCAGATGATTCCCCGTTTTGCCGGGAGATTCTGGAGGAACCAATGGAGAAAGTAAAGATGCCGAGCTGCAGATACAATGGAACCACAACACCTAAGAGCCACATATCAGCTTTTGAGAACCACATGGTACTCTACACTATGACTGACTCAGTTTGGTCTAAAGCATTTCCGCCAACCCTGGAGGGGCTGGCAGCGGAGTGGTATGGAGCCATTCCCAAATGTCCCATGTACTCGTACAACCAGCTGAAAAGAATGTTCATAGAGCATTTTATAAACCTGGTAGATTGAACTAAGATGACAACTGAGCTGATGTCGTTAGTTCAGGGAAAGGACGAGCCCCTGAGGGAGTTAATCACCAGATTCAACAAGGAGGCAACAACCATTCCAAATATGAGTCAAGAGGTAGCGCTGCTAGCAATGCAGAGCGGCTTGCTACCAGGCTCGCCATTCAGAGCGTTTATGGGGCTTAAGAGCCTCAAAACACTAGCTAAAGCGCTGTATAAAGCGCACGAGTTCATCAAGGCAGACGAAACAGACAGAGCCATGCTGAGTAGGAAAGCATCGGGTGACTCAGCTAAGCGAGCAGAGGTTACCCGGGCAGAGAACACACCCAGGGCTGACCAGCCAAGCAGGGCTGAGCAAATCCGTAAGGAAGCAGACAGGGCAGTGGGGGTGAGAAGGTCAGATCCAAAGAGAGGGCCAAGACCTGGAAGGTTCGACCAATATACCCCGCTAACCAACTCAAGATCTCACATCTTCAGCGTGAACAAAGCTGATGATAAGTGGCAGAGACCCCCAAGGATGGTCAATAGAAACAGTGACACCAGCAAGTGGTGTGACTTTCACAGAGATTATGGCCATACCACCGATGAATGCACACACTTAAAGGATAACATAGAGGATCTAGTCAGGAGAGGGTACCTTAATCAGTTTAAGTAGTGCGATGATCCACCCAGAAGAAGGGACGAGGATAGAACAGGCCGCCCTGACCGCAAAGGGGGTCATAGGGGTCCCGTAGGGGACAGAGACAAAGATGGTAAGCTCGAGGGCAGAGTATATGTGATTAGTGGAGGACCTGTGCATGGAGGAACTGTGAACAAAGCACGGGCTGATCTGCAGGCGATGATACACCAGATAAACTACAATGAGTGGCGTAGATGGCCACCCCTTCCCCCGCAGCCGTGAGCCACGTTTGACGAATATGACCAGGAAGGCATAATTTACCCTCATGATGATCCATTAGTAGTGAAAATGAGAATCGCAAACTGGGAGGTGGATAGGATATTGATAGATGGAGGCAACTCAGCTAACATCATATACATCAGCGCGTTCAACGAGCTGAAGTTGGACAAGAAGGATCTGAAAAGGGTGAGTTATGAAGTCACCGGGTTTAATGCATTAAGATTGACCCCCGAAGGTATAATTGAGCTCTCAGTGCGAGTAGAGGAGAGGTAAAAAAGGCGTGATGTTCGAGCAGAATTCCTTGTGATAAATTCTCCTTCGCCCTATAATGTGATCATGGGCAGACCAATCATTCACAAGACAGACGAAGTGGTATCCACCTACCACCTCGCCATGGCCTACACAACTAATGAAGGGCAGTCAGCCAACCTCAGAGCGGAGGCCCGATGAGCAGGCTGAGATGAAGTCAAGAAAAAGGAAGCGCAAAGAGTATCACAGGGAGAAGGATAAACAGAAGTTAGCAATGAAAAACTTTGAGCCTGCAAAGGAAGAAATGGCTAGGCCACTCCCTGGTGGAGAGCATGTCACAGTTGAGCTCACAGAGGGTGACCACTCAAGAACGGTGAAGATCGGGAAAGACATCGATCCGGGAGTAGGGGTAAACCTCATAGATCTGCTGAGAAGGAACAAGGATATTTTCGCATTCTCCGCAGATGAGATGCCCGGAATTGACCCTGCAATCATGGTCCACAGGCTGAATGTGAAAGAGGATATAAAGCCAGTCAGGCAGAAAAAATGAAGCTTCTCAACAAAGAAAACTCAAGCAATCCAGAAGGAAGTGGAGAAACTCTTGGAGGTAGGATTCATCAAGCCTTGCGATTACTCAGAGTGGTTAGCCAACGTGGTCATGGTGAAAAAAGCAAATGGCCAGTGGAGAATGTGTATTGATTTCACAGATCTCAACAAGGCATGCCCGAAAGACTACTACCCGCTGTCGCGGATTGACTAACTGGTGGACTCAACCAACGGGCATGCCTTTCTAAGCTTCTTGGATGCCTTCTCAGGGTACCATCAGATCAGCTTGCATGAACCAAACCGGCAGAAAACCGCATTCATCACTGAAGGGGGAGTATACAATTACATAGCCATGCCTTTCGGGCTGAAGAATGTTGGGGCAACCTTTCAGAAGACAATGGATAGAGTGTTCATACACTAGAAGGGTAGAAATGTTGAGGTATATGTTGACGACTCAATTGTTAAGAGTGTCACGCAGGCAGGGCATATCATGGATCTAGAAGAAACATTCGCTACCTTGAACAAGTATAAAATCAAACTAAAACCGAAGAAATGTTTCTTCGGAGTGAGCTCCAGAAAGTTCTTAGGTTTCCTGATTAGCGAGAGAGGAATAGACGCAAATCCGGAAAAAAGTTGAAGCAATCCTAAGCCTGTCGGAGCCAAAAGTGCATTAAAGATATCATGCGGTTGACAGGCAGAACAGCCACGCTGACCAGGTTCATCAGCAAGTCAGCAGACAAGGCTTTACCGTCTTATCAGCTACTAAAAGGAAACCGAGAATTTAAGTAGGGGGCTGCAGAAAAAGAAGCCTTTGAGGGTATTAAGGAGCATCTGACTAAGCTCCCAACAATGATCAGCCCGGAGCTGAGTGAAAAGTTGCAGCTGTACATCTCCGCATTAATTTTGACAATCGCAGCTGTCCTACTGGTAGAAAGACAAAAGCAGCAAAGGCCAATATACTTCGTCAGCCATGTTCTGACTGAGGCAGAGCAAAGGTACCTATTGGTAGAAAGCTGGCCTTCGCAGTAGTAACATCAGCAAGGAAGCTGAAACCATACTTTTACGCGCATGAATACAAATCCTCACAAATCACCCGCTAGAAAAAGCGTTACAGAAAATGGATGCATTAGGCAGACTCTTAAAGTGGGCCATCGAGCTTTCTGAGTATGAGTTCGAGGTCAAACCTAGGGCAGCCATCCAGCCACAAGCCTTAGAAGATTTCATCGTGGAAGCCTTCTATGAGGAGAA
The DNA here is from genome assembly GCF_001683475.1 of Chenopodium quinoa. Classification (NCBI taxonomy): domain Eukaryota; kingdom Viridiplantae; phylum Streptophyta; class Magnoliopsida; order Caryophyllales; family Amaranthaceae; genus Chenopodium; species Chenopodium quinoa. Next base: position 8,779,524 of record NW_018742204.1, on the reverse strand, counting down.
AGGGGATTACATTGGTGTCTGGAAGGTAGAAGTAGACGGATCCTCAGCCCAAACGGGGAGCGGAGCAGGAGTCACAATGATGTCCCCAGAAGGAAATGTATTTGAGTACGCCATAAAGTTCAAGTTCAAAGCATCAAACAATGAGGCAGAGTACGAGGCAGCGCTGGCAGGTCTGTGATGCGTCTATTTTATATAGTATTTTACCCCCGTCCCTTGGTCGTAATTAGTAGTGTTTTTGGCTCTTTAGAGCCACTTTTATTACTAATTGGTGTTCTCTAGTGTTTTCGTAGATTTGGTTGACTTTTGCAGGGATTTATGCTTTTGGAGTATTTACCCGAGATATTTTGGAGCAATCACGAGCATTGGAGAAACACGACCCAATTTTATAGCCCAGGGTCGGTTAGAGCCATCGAACCAGTGATTAAGGGCTCGGTATAGGTGATAGCGGGGCATTTGGACCGAGTATTCAAGACCGGAAGAGGAAACCCAAATTGGCCCGAAGAATTAGAGCCCAATCGTAGTCCAAATAGTGGCCCAAGAGAGCCGCCCGGCCAAAGCGGCTGGCGCCCGGAGGCGCGCCAGGCCGGGCGGGAGAAGCTAAGGTTGGCGCCCGGTGACGCGCCCGGCCGGGCGTGAGATGCGTATTGAAGAGCAAAAAGGCGTGCCCGATCGGGCGGTGCCTCGCCCGATCGGGCGCATGTATTTATTAGGAGACGATTAGCATCATTTTAGTAATTTAAGATTTGTACGGAGTATAAATACTCCTCCGTAATACGATTTTAGCTCTCTCTCTCTCTTTCCTTTATACTCTTTCTTTACTCTCTTAATTGTTTTCTTAGATTCTCTCCTTCTAAAACCTTTGTTCTTAATCTACTCTGAATTTCAGATTTGTTTGGTAACTATTTCTCTTCTCTTAATCTTAGTCATTTATTCTATTCCTTTAATTATGTCTTACTTTATTGCTTTGATTAGTTTAGTTTCTATTATGTGTGAGTAGTTTTATTTCTAGGGTTTATGGGGATCCTTAAATAATATAAAGAGGTAATTTATTGTTGTTAATTATCAATGCTAGATTAATTTCCTATTGATTGGTTTAATGCTCTGTGACTAGATTTGCGCAGATCTTTTATGCATGAGTTTGACAATATTGATTCGAGATTCGACAGATGAGAATTAATGTTTAGGTCTAGTTTCAATGGGCAGGTTAATTTATAAATGGTTAGGTCGAGATTCGAAAGATGAGATTTAATACCGGTAAATTAATTGTGTGATTATAATACGTAGCGAAAGCCCTTTATAATCTGATTAATTATGCATTGATGAATGATTATTATATTCAACCCTGGAATATTATTTATTGGTGAACCTATGCCCTAGATCCTTTTATACATTATTTTCTCCTTATTCTTGATCTCCGTAGTTTAGTTTATTATTCAAATATAAATATTGGTTACTTCATAATCTAGATTATATTAATTGATTAGGAATAGAAAGACTCGTTTCTCTATGGATTCGACCCTACTTCCCTATCTACATTAGTTAGAGGATTTAGGAATTACTTTTGATTAGGGGATACGACTTTACCCTGTCAAAATTTGGCGCCGTTGCCGGGGAAACAGTTTTATTTTTCATTTTGATTATTTTTGTAGTCTAGATTATTTTCTTTTTTGTCTCAGAGAGCGTTAGTTCTCTAAGGCAAATCTCATATTTGCTTCTAGTTTTTGTTTATGCCCAGGTGTTCCAGATCAGGGTACATCCCATTCGATCCTGAGATCGAACGTTCCATCCATAGACAGAAAAATTTCTACAAGCAAATCCTGGCAGATTCTGGTGATAATAACAATAATCACCGCGATCCTCCGACTGGTTCTAGCGATTCAGAGGTATCATCAGACGCAGAATCAGAGATGGCGGTTCCAAAGAAGCTCATTTACTACTTACAACCAAAGCTTACAGATTTTCCACATCTCACCCCTACTCCGGCTCTTGATGGGGTTCAATTTGAAATTAAACCTTAATTTATAACGATGATAGAGAGGAGGCAATTTAGTGGAGCTAAAGGTGAAGACCCGAATCTTCACATTGCCGACTATTGTCAATATTGCAACACCATCAGGCAAGCCGGGGTCACTCAAGACCAAATCAGGGAGATTCTCTTTCCCTTCTCTTTAACTAGAAAAGCTAAATTGTGGTTTAATGGCTTAAATAGAACTGCACTTGGTATAACCGACTGGGAAACTATTGTTTTGAATTTCTATAACAAGTATTATCCTGCAGAGAGAACAGCCGTACTACGGAGTGCGATTCAGAACTTTGCTCAAGAAGCCGATGAATCTTTATATGAGGCTTGGGAGAAGGATCTACAAAGAGACTGCCCCCACCATAATTTAGCACAATGGCAGTTAATCCAAGCCTTTTATAATGGCCTTGGAAATTCTTCTCGCATAATTTTAGATTCTGCAGCTAGTGGGAGATTTATGAATCTTGATGTTGAAGATGCAGGTCAGGTTATTGAAGACATGGCGATACACAATTCCCAATATGGGAATCCTAGAGGATTTGCTAACAAGGGGAAACATAGTGTTGACTCTGTATCCTTTTTGCAAGCTCAATTGACCTCTATATGCCAAAAATTAGATAATCTGAGCACTGCTAATGTAGCTAATGTTTCTGCGATTAATAATAATTCTAATGAGGCTTTTTGTGAAAATTGTGGTATTTTAGGTCATTGGGAACAAGATTGCATGAGTTCCGTGGAGAAAGTTAATGCCTTTCAAGCTTAATGGCAGAATAACCCATACTCCAACACCTACAATCCTGGGTATCGGAACCATCCGTACCTTGCCTACCGGAGTACTAATGTTCGAATCCACCACCATAAGAACCACAGGCGCCACAACAACAGCAGCAGAAATATTACCATCCCAATGCTGGCCAGAAGAACCAACCACAGCAATCCTCCTCATCTTCTGACCCTTCTATGGTGGAAATTAGAGAAATGTTGGTTAATATGAAAAAGCACATGGAGAGTAGAGATGCGACAATTGATCAAATTCTAGCACATAATAAAATTGTAGATAATCAAATTGCGCATTTTTCCGCTACTCTACAAGCCCGCCAACAGGGAGCTCTGCCGGCACAGCCGACCAGGCCTACGGATCAAGCATTTGCAATTACTCTAAGGAGTGGTTCAAACTATGAAGGGCCCTCTATGCCCAGAGTTGATGAACCTGATTTATTAAATAATGCTAATCTTAATTCCGTTAAACCAAACAATGTAGTTAATAGCCATGCAAGGCTAAAGGATAGTACTAACACATCTAATTCTACATTGCAGGGTACGACTCCAGAGAAGGTGGCTACTCCAGATAAGAGCAATAATGATCCAAATCCAGTTATCAAACTTCCATTCCCCAATCGTCAATTGAAGACAAACTTGGATAAGCAGTTTGGTAAGTTCCTAGAGATGGTAAAAGATTTGAAGGTAACAGTTCCCTTCACTGAATTAATCACACAAATTCCCTCATATGCAAAATTTATGTAAGAAATATTGACAAGGAAAAGGTCTATTAGTGAGGTAGAGACAGTAGCTTTCACTGCAGAGTGTAGTGCCGTACTTCAAAATAAGTCTCCACCTAAATTAAAAGATCCGGGTAGTTTTCTATTCCCTGTCATATAGGCAATATAATGATTGATAATGCATTGTGTGATTTAGCTGCTAGAGTTAGTGTCATGCCATTATCTGTGTGTTCCAAGTTGAATATGGGTAAATTAAAATCTACTAATATTACTCTACAAATGGCCGACCGTTCTTTCAAATACCCCTTAGGTGTTTTAGAGGATGTCCCCGTTAGAGTAGGTAAATTTTATATACCTGTTGATTTTGTTGTTCTTGATATGGCTGAGGATATGCAAACCCCAATTATCTTGGGTAGACCATTCCTTAACACTGCAGGAGCAATCATAGATGTGAGAAGTGGTAAGTTAACACTATCGGTAGGGGATGATAAAGTTATTTTTAATCTTAATAATACCCCTAAAAGCTCCATGACAGAGGAAAAATGTTTTAGTGTAAATGTGGTTGAGAATTATTCTAACAAGCCCCAATCTCTTGAAAAAGATCCCTTGGAGGCGGTATCTTGTGTTGCATCCCTTTCAGATGAGATAGATAAATGGCAGAAGGAAGTTGATGCAATAGAAAGAGCAATTTACACTGTTGGTCTTGGTTTCGAGGATGAAAAGGTGGAACCGATCAAGCAAGTTGTGCGTTTTGAGCCTGCGGTTAGTGTAAGGAAGCCGCATCGCAGCCTAAACACCGCTAGACCGGGTGAGAAACCGCCCGATCAAGCGTTAGGCCAAGGGTCCTAGTTGTTATACTTGGTAAGAAGGTCGTGCAGAACCTAGATAAACCAGCGCTTTGCGAGAGGCAACCCGTATTTTTAATGCTTTTTTTAGACTAGTTTTTCTTTGCTTTTTCTTATGAGAAGAGAGATGAGGGAATTTAATGAGTTTTATGAGTGCTATTACAGGTTTGAAGGAAAAGAGTTAGCCAAAAATTGAAGAACATAAGAAAACAATTGAAAATCGTCAATTAGCCTCAGGCCCGACCGGGCACGAGAGCTAGGTTCTTAATTCGAGTATTTTCGCCCGACCGAGCGATGGGCACCCGACCGGGCGCGAAATTCGTCATATACGGACAATTTTGTCCGCCCGATCTGGTAAAGCTCGCCCGACCGGGCGCGAGAAGAGGCAAAAATTATATCATCAGATGGCCCGATCGGGCGAAGGGCGCCTGACCGGGCCTGAAAGAAATTCGGGCTTAGATCGCCCGACCGGGCGACATACCGCCCGACCGGGCGACATACTGCCCCGACCGTGCTACATACCGCCCGACCGGGCGCGAGAACTAATCGCGTTGAATAATCCAGATCGCCCGCGACATAGCGCCCGACCGGGCGCGAGGTTGTCCGCCCCTTTTCTTCTTTCTTCCTTCATTTCTTCTCTCCTCCATTACTTTCTCTCTCTCAAACTCAAATTCTCTCTACCTTCTCTCTAATATTTCTCCTTCATTTCTTACCCAAATCTAAAACTTTTTACATATTTTTGATCTCCTCTTCATCCTCTACATTTCTACACCAAAATCTTCAAGTTCCAATCAAATATTTTGTTGACCCATTTTTAAAAAAAATATCAAAAAATGGCGGCAAAGAGGGCAAGAACACTTCTAGGGGGAAGCTCGAGCTCAAGTCAGCAATATGACCCGGCGTTGCAACTACCGCATTGGCCGACGATCAAAATAGCAACCCCAAAACAGAAGGAAAAACTTGAGCAACTATACGGGCGTGAGGTAATTCCTTCACGGTGGTTACACTGCCCTACTTTAGAAGCATTAGGTTTACATGATTATGTTAGGAGATTTTTGAACGATATTGGTATGAGGAAATTCTTTGATATGCATTATGCCACTTATCGTGAATTAACCTGTGAATTTCTTTCCTCTTTGCATGTTTATAGCCATAAAAATGGGCCAAAATTAATTTTTAGGTTAAATAATAGAAATATTACTTTAACTTTTGTTGATTTTTGTAAATTATTTGATTTGGAACCTGATTTGCCTCACCAATGGCATGCTGAATACAAAATGGATGACATTTATACTGCCTTGACTAGTTTGCCGGCGCCTAACGCCGAACATGCTAGTGCTAAACCAATCCATCACCCCGTTCCTAAAGTTTGGCAACGATTTGCTGATGTTAGCTTTTTAGGTAGGAACGAGCCCCATAACTGTCAGACCAATGAACTTGCTGTTATTGGTCATTATGTGTTCGGATTCGGGAAGCTTAACATAGCTAGGTATATCATCTATCACTTAGCTAGGCATGCTACGGCTAGTAACACCGCTACTACCCTCATCCGTCTAGGTGGCCTTATCACTAGGATAGCTATTAAGAAGGCCGGTTTTGTAGAGGCTAGACCCCACCAGATGACCAACTATGGACCTGACACCTACATGACCACTAGGTACCTAGAGGAGTTGGGTTGGGTACGATCGGACAGTGAGCAGGCACCCTTTTGGTGTATTAGGACTGGGAGCGAGCAACCTTTGCCCATCTTTCCCCTACCCAGTCTTGACTTGACCGCCTTTCCCCCAGGGCAATCATCTTACACTTATGATGTTTTAGTTGCCAACGCTAGGGGGGAGGCACCACCACCACCAGTTCCACCACCCCAGCCTCAGCCTCAGCCCGAGGTGGCATTCTCTCCACCTCGCATGTCTCACTCCGTCCCTCATGTTGACTCTGACCCAGTTTGGGACCTTCAGAGTATAGGTCAGGCCCTGGGACGTATCGAGCATTCCCATACTGACCTTAGGCGGATGGTTGGCTCCATAGACCATATGTTTGGGTACCTAGAGAGGAACCAGGGTAGAGCTCTCTACCCTATGTATGATGATTATGCTCGTTGGGGCAACATTCCCGACTACGCTATTCACCCTGACTGGTTTCAGCCTCCACCCTAGGGATACGATAGGGATCCCACTGCCCGTGGTATTTACACTGACTATTCTTCCTTCTATGGGTACGGCCAGGACATTCCTTTCGGGGCACCAGCAGGGGGGGGGGAGTTTTCATGCTGATTATTTTGGTGGTAGCTCTTCTGGTGCAGGTGGTGCAGGTGGCAGTGGAGGTGCGGGTTTCGGCTCGATGGATGAGGATGATCAGGACTAGCTATGCTGGGCTAGTTCCCGAGCAAATGAGGACATTGTCTGATTCTAGCATGGGGGAGATTTTGGATTTGGTATATTTCTTTTCCTCTTTTCTTTTATTTTTGGTGTGTTTTCTTAGGATTGATTTCTTGCTTTCTAGGTTAGTTTTGTTGCTTTCTTATATATGAAAAAATTAAAAAAATTAAAAAATACAAAAATCCAAAAATACGTTCCAATGAATTGTAAATTATGCTTCCCTGTGCCCCTTACTTGAGAAAATTGTTTTGATTCTTGGTATTTGATGATAGGCATTGTGGGTTAGTTAATCATGATTTGATGTTTGATTGCCTTGAAACCTTAACATACGTCAATTTTGTCCAACTACTTGTGAATATAGTGCTTGACTAGTTGATTTGGTTAGGAATGTGTGATAGTTCCATAATTCCTGGTATGTCAATGAATTTGAGTACTGGTTTGCAACTATTAGTAATATTTATATGATTCATTATTATGCACTTCGAGGAGGACGAAGGCATTTGTTCTTTTAGGTAACCTCTAGATATTGTAGATACATTTGTTCCCTTCTTGCTACCCATGTTTTTGCCTTGACTTTTTTGTTGTTTATTAGCCACATTACAAGCCTATTTTGCCCCATCGGTTACTAGTCCCAAGCTTGGCTTGGAGGAGCTATTAGTGAGTGAGGTGAGGGAGTTTGTAGTGTGCTTATTATTTGCACAGCTTGGGTGGGCTTTTGAGAAGTTTTTTTGTTGATGATCATGTTTATTTTTGATGAGTTTGAGAGTTATATTTTCTTGAAAAAATAAAGCATGATGTTATGAAGAAAAAAAAAGAGAAGTTAAAAAAAAATATGTTGAAATTAAAAAAAGTGAACTTCAAATGAAAAGAAAAGTGTTCAATGTTCAAATGTTCTAGTTGGAGGTTGATCAAAGAAAAATAGAGCTTCAATGAAAAATTCAAGTTTTGAAATAAAGTTCGTTTATTCACTCCACTTCTTCATTATTATATTTTTTTGAGTGATATGTAAGAGTCGGGATTGTTTATTATGATTGGAGTATTTGGTTGATGTTAGAGTTGGTTATGTAGGAGATGTTGATCATTATTTATTTTGATCATGGGTTTTGATAGGATTTGCTCCTTTAAGCATAGCTTTTCTCTCACTTGTTCCCAAATGATTTCTACCCTTTACCCTAGCCTTACATTACTAACTTTAAAGACCTTCCGATCTTTGTGCATAGAATTGTATGAATGTGAAAGTGTTGCTTATCAATGCAAGTTATGATTTGGCATATTTCGAGTCGACTAGTAGGATTGAGCGTTCATTGTTTTATACACACGAGAGTGTGAGTTGGGAGGGCATTGTTCACATAAAGGGGTTGGATGGAGAGCGATCGAGTACATCTTTTACTCGCCACAAAAATGAGAGTTAGTTGAGTGCGTGAGCACTAGTCTTGAATTCTATATGCTCTTGTGGTTTGCTCTGTTTGACAATTGTTAGGGAAGATTGGTAATTAGATGGATTGATTGGTTGATTTTGAAGCATGTTTATTTGATTTACCCTGGATCGTTTGTGCTTGATTTTTACTTTTGGGGTGAAGCATATTTATTGATTCATTGATGAGATCTTTGCTTAGGGACAAGCAAAGGTTTGGCTTGGGGGAGTTTGATGCGTCTATTTTATATAGTATTTTACCCCCGTCCCTTGGTCGTAATTAGTAGTGTTTTTGGCTCTTTAGAGCCACTTTTATTACTAATTGGTGTTTTTTAGTGTTTTCGTAGATTTGGTTGACTTCTACAGGGATTTATGCTTTTAGAGTATTTTCCCGAGATATTTTGGAGCAATCACCAGCATTGGAGAAACACGACCCGATTTTATAACCCAGGGCCGGCTAGGGCCATCGAACCGGTGATTAAAGGCTCGGTATAGGTGATACTGGGGCATTTGGACCGAGTATTCAAGACCGGAAGAGGAAACCCAGATTAGCCCAAAGAATTGGATCCCAATAGTAGTCCAAATAGTGGCCCAAGAGAGCCGCCCGGCCAAAGAGGCTGGCGCCAGAGGCGCGCCCGGCTGGGCGGGAGAGGCTAAGGTTGGCGCCCGGTGACGCGCCTGGCCGGGCGTGAGATGCGTATTGAAGAGCAAAAAGGCGTGCCCGATCGGGCGGTGCCTCGCCTGATCGGGCGCGTGTATTTATTAGGAGACGATTAGCATTATTTTAGTAATTTAGGATTTGTACGGAGTATAAATACTCCTCCGTAATACGATTTTAGCTCTCTCTCTCTTTCCTTTATACTCTTTCTTTACTCTCTTAATTGTTTTCTTAGATTCTCTCCCTCTAAAACCTTTTTTCTTAATCTACTCTTAATTCCTGATTTGTTTGGTAACTATTTCTCTTCTCTTAATCTTAGTCATTTATTCTATTCCTTTAATTATGTCTTACTTTATTGCTTTGATTAGTTTAGTTTCTATTATGTGTGAGTAGTTTTATTTCTAGGGATTATGGGGATCCTTAAATAATATGAAGGGGTAATTTATTGTTGTTAATTATCAATGCTAGATTAATTTCCTATTGATTGGTTTAATGCTCTGTGACTAGATTTGCGCAGATCTTTTATGCATGAGTTTGACAATATTGATTCGAGATTCGACAGATGAGAATTAATGTTTAGGTCTATTTTGAATGGGCAGGTTAATTTATAAATGGTTAGGTCGAGATTCGAAAGATGAGATTTAATACCGGTAAATTAATTGTGTGATTATAATACGTATCGAAAGCCCTTTATAATCTGATTAATTATGCATTGATGAATGCTTATTATATTCAACCCTGGAATATTATTTATTGGTGAACCTATGCCCTAGATCCTTTTATACATTATTTTCTCTTTATTCTTGATCTCCGTAGTTTAGTTTATTATTCAAATATAAATATTGGTTACTTCATAATCTAGATTATATTAATTAATTAGGAATAGAAAGACTCGTTTCTCTGTGGATTCGACCCTACTTCCCTATCTACATTAGTTAGAGGATTTAGGAATTACTTTTGATTAGGGGATACGACTTTACCCTGTCAGCCTGCGCATGAGCATCGCGGCCGGAGCCCGCAAAGTCCACTTGCGGACTGATTCTCAGATCGTCGCCAGCCAACTGCAAGGAGCGTATGAGATTAGAGAAGCCGCCATGCTGAAATATGTTATTAAAGTAAAGGAGCTGGAAGCCCAGCTAGTTCACATTCAGATAGACTTGGTCCCCAGAGCAGGAAACTCCCAGGCTGAAGCTTTATCAAAGTTAGCCAGCTCCACACTGCAGAGCCTTACAAGGATAGTGATGGTTGAAGTCCTCGAGGAAAGCAGTATTGCTGAAAAGGAGCAGGTAAACTACATTAGGCAACAGAGAGCCTGGTTCGCGGATATTCTGGCATACAAAGTTCATGGCTCACTGCCGACGATTAATTATAGGCGAAGAAAAGACGCCAATTGGTATGTGGTGATGAATGGAGAGCTCAACAAGAAAGGCTTCTCAAAGCCACTGCTGAAGTAGGTGTATCCTAGAGTGGGAGCAAGAAAGCATTATGGAAGAAGCCCACTCAGGAATATGTGCCAATCACATTGGTGGAAAGGCATTAGGGGTGGAAGTTCTAAGAAGGGGTGCATATTGGCCGACCCTAGCTCAAGACGCGCTAGCATACGTGAAAAATGCGACAAGTGTCAAAAGTACTCCCCAGTCATAAACCATCCAGCAAATGATCTAACCCTAATCCTCAGCCCGATCCCATTTTCTCAGTGGGGAATGGACATATTGGGACCATTCACCACTAGGTCAGCGGGCAGAAACTACCTCATAGTGGCGGTAGATTATTTTACTAAGTGGATAGAAGTTGAACCGACAAAGTACATAAAGGCAACCCAAGTGAGGACGTTTATATGGAAAAACATCATCACAAGGTTCGGGGTGCCACAGTGCATAGTCTTTGTCCATGGGTGCCAATTTAACTGCGACACGATCAAGGATTACCTGGAGGACATGGGCACCAAATACGCAAGTGCCTCAGTCTGCCACCCGCAGAGTAATGGCTAGGCAGAAGCAACAAACAAGCTGATCCTGACAGCCTTGCAGAGGAAGCTGGAAGAATACAAGGGCCTGTGGGCGGATTTAGTCCCAGAGGTCTTATGAGCAAACAGAATCACAGAAAAGGAATCTACTGGTAAAAGCCCTTTCACCTTAGCCTACGGGGCTGATGCAGTCGTCCTAGTAGAAGTGCAAATTCCCAGCCTGAGAATACAACACTATGAACAACAAGGAAATGAAAAGCGCATGCTGGAAGAGCTAGACTTCCTGCCAGAAGTAAGGCTAAAAGAAGCTCTCAAGCTGGCAGCCCAGAAGAGCAGGATTTCCAAAGCTTTCAACAAGAGAGTCAAGCACAGGGAGCTCTTGCTCGAAGATTTAGTCCTTAGAAGGACAACAACAGTGGGAAGAGGAAATCAACATGGAAAGCTGTCAGCGAACTGGGAGGGCCCTTTCATCATTCACGAGCATGTAGGACCAGGTGCATTCCTCCTCGCAGATCAAGAAGGTTAGGTCTAAGAAACAGTTTCAATGCTGATGTGTTAAAGAAATATTTTGTTTGAGAAGCATGAAATTAAGAAGAAACAAGGATAATCGTTTCAATTCTGAAAAAAACTCTATCTAGTTCATGTTATATTAATTAAGGCATTTAAGTCATTTTTATTCAATGAAATACGAGCCTCTACGTGAGGAGTATGTTGCCTACACTTGTTTTAATATTGTATACTAACGTGCAGAAGTTTAGAAAAAAAAACGCGCAAGTGTTAGAGGCAAAAAGCACCCTGTTTCGGGGTTTTCTGATGTCCTGCGGGAGAGTTACAATTCCGAGACTGGAACCGGACGTCTGTACCTGCAAAATAACGGAGACTCCTGAGAGCTCCGCCTCCAACGGTCAAGTTAGTACCTGATTAAGGAGTAATCAATACAGAAAGTAAAGTAATGAGATCTCTCTAGGTGAGAGTGCTTAGTGTTGGTAATCTGCGTCGTTAGCGAGATTAGCCGGTTGTTAATAAGTCTGTTCTTCTCTGCTTGATCTCTTAATTATTCGGTTGTTTTTTTGTTTCCTGATTAATGAGGATTAATCGAGTATTTATAGCCTTGGGAAGCGTGCAACTCTCTAGGCTTAAGGTAAACCTAGGGCTGATCGGGCCTCTAGACTGAAATGGGCCTTGATGGCCGGTTGTCCCACTTGGCATGGGTGGACACGTGGCGTGTCTTAAGTGGTCCGTGGAGGACGTATCTGTGACTGACACGTGGCAAGCTCCTGTTGGCCTTCGTGAAGGACACGTGGCGGAACCTGGTTGGTCCACTTGTCAGACGGTGATTGGTGGATAAAAATCCCCTAATCATTTGCCCCTCACAGGTGGCACGCGACTGGTCACGTGTCGCCTGTGACAGGTGTCGCACGGTGACAGGCGACGGCCCGTTACAGGTGTCACCTTGCAGACGGCCGAGAGATTTTCCCGCCCAAATTTGAATTCTGAAGCGACCCTTCGCCTTCTCATTTTGCCTATAAAAGGAAGTGCTGACTTCGGTCATTTTCACATTTGAGAACTTTTGCGAGAACATTCGGACCCCTGAACTTGCTCTGACATTTTCGGACTTTTTCTGCCTACCGCCTGTTCTGACAAGCCGACTGACCCGAACTTCCAGGACTTCATCAACCGTCACCCGTTCAGGTAACTCAGTTCTCTTACTCTTAATTTTCTTTTTATTTTTTGAAATGGCACCATGGAAGCACACGACACGCCCTAAGTTAGTGATCAGCCGGTCACCGGGGACGGCTGAATCTAGGACTAGGAGTGCCGCCTGCCCTTTTCTGGACCCATCTTTGCCCTTTATACAAAGTCCGACTGAATCTGTGTCTATGCAGAACGTGATGGCCAGAACAAAAAAGACTGCTATGATATCAAACTCAGACGGCTCCTCCCAAAGGGTGCTCCTTAGCGAAACATCTGACCAGGCGCCAGATGTAGAACGAGGCGACTGTCAAGCTGACAGTGCTGAGAGAGGGACCAAGGTGTTCCCTTCTCATCTAACCGTGGACATGTCTAATTTTCCTTCTGCTCCTTCTAAGGGAGAGGAGGCGGGCCCCTCTAGGAGAGGGGAGGAGTCGTCCTCTTCGGACTCGTCAGGGGACGAGTCCGAATCCAGCTCTTCTGACCATAGTTCTTCTGGCTCAGAAGAAAAACATAGCCGCCTACAAGAGGCGAGAAGTTCTCATGCAGTGGAGAAGGGGGATAATTGGGCAGAGCCGTCCGCCTCTTACAGAGAGGAAAACGCCCCCTACTACTGCAGGGTGCCCCGGGGCCGGATTGCAACCATGCGAGACAACGTGGCGAGCTTTATTGCTAACCACAAAATGGGCCCGGAGTATTTACTGTTTGTGCCGGATCCAGAAGATACTGTCGTCTGGCCGGCTGGTACCAGCTATGGTGACGGCTGCTTTGGCTGCTATGTGGCGGCCATCAAAGCTGGACTGCGCTTCCCATTACATCCGGCTGTTCAGCGGATTTTAGATGGGTATGATCTGGGGTTATGGCAGTTAGCCCCCAACTCTTGGGTAAACGTACTCGGCTATGTGGCCGGGTGCGAACTGAACGGGGTGGAGCCAAGTTTTGAGGCTTTCGCCCACATGAACTATCTCAGCCGGACCCCCAAGTCGGGAGGTACCGGCTGGTATCAATTGACAAGCCATAGGGGTTACCTCATGACGAGAGGTAAGGCAAACAAATGGAAGGATTGGCGGAACACCTTCCTTATTATCGAGAGTTCAGACACGGAGCTGAACAAACGTTTTAATAAGTGGAACAGGGATCCACCTCTTCTCGCAGGCGGCCGCAGCATGCCGCCTGTTCCCCCAAAGGCTAAAAAAGAGATCCTAGACAAAGGACTCTTCAAAGTAGAGACTAGGGTGAACTCTACTTCAGGGGTACGAGAGCAAGTACCCCTAAATTGCGTCCCGAGCTTCAAGTGGCTCTATGACGAGTACTTCTTGGCCGCCTGTGGCCTCGGCAGTCGGTGCTCTAGAGGTAGCCGGCCTGACGAATACTCTGTTTTTTCACGCCTTGTTTACTTGGAATTTTTACTAACTTTGCTGTTTATTTCTTTCAGCCGACGCCATGAGTAAAATAACAGCATCTAAGACTGCGGCGGCCATGCTGCGGGTCTCACTAATGAAGCAGTCGTATGTCGACTCCCCCAGCAAGGAGGCACCCTTGGTAAGCTTTGAAAACTCCTCCTTTTAGTTGTATTATGCATATACTAACTCTTTTTGTTTTCAGTCTGGCACTCCAAGGGCTTCTTCCTCGCAACAGCCGGACCCCAAGGCCCGGAGGACGACTGTTGCAAGCTCTCCTGGGTCTTCCAGGAAAACAGTGGCGGCTGAGAAGCAGCCGGCCACTTCTTCAAAAACCCAGGCGGGGCCGCCTAGATGTATGGACACTTGCTTGTAAAAACTCACCCTTGCTTCCTTCTTGATTAGGTCTAACTTGTTTTTTCCTTTCGCTTAATGCAGCCGGCCCCCAGGGACTTGACTTGGTTGAGGTAGCCAAGTCAATGGTTAAAATAGTTCCTCCATCTGACAGGGAGGCGGTCAAGGGTGCCGGCACCCTTGACCTCGATGGAATTTCGGGGATCCTAGCTGAGGTATACTTAGCACCTTTTTGAGCTTTTGAGTTCCAGGACGCCTGTTAACTCTTTTGATTGGAAACTGACGCCTGTTTTTCTTTGTACTTAGGCCCTGCTCCGAGTCAACAGCCTTCGCAAGCCGATTGATCGGAAAAACAAAGAGGTAAAGGCCGCAAAGGCTATGGCCGCCTCCAGCTGTGATAAGGCAATGTTTCAAATTGCCCAAAATGAAGTACTGACCCTTGATCTTCTTTATTATCAGGCGCAGGCGACCGCCGCTGTTCGGGCTCAGCTAGAGACGGCCCAAAAGAAGGTTGACGAGCTGGAGGGGACCGTCACCAAACTTAAAACCGAGCTGAAACCCCTTCGCCAAAAAATGCACTCTTACGAAGCCATGGAGAAATCTTTGGCTAACGTAAAAGAACGCCTGGTGAACCAGGAGAAGAGTCTTACCCAAGAGCTCTCGGACAAGGCCGAGCAAGAGAAACAAGAGCTCGTCCGGGAGATGGTGGAAGACTCCGCCCAAATCCAACGCATGACCTGGGAACGACTGTTCCCCAGTGCCGACTTTGCCTCATGGGAAAGAACGTACCGCCAGTGTTCGGAAATATATAATCAACAGATCCTGGCGGCTGCTGAAGAAGAGGCGATGGACGTTGCGTTGGAGGAGGAAGAGCCGGTTGTGGCGCTTGTGCCACTTGGGGGTAAGGCATCAAAAAATGATGCAGCTAAGGCCGAGTCCAGCAAGAAGAGTGCTGACCAGGCGGCTGCTGCTGATACTGAACTGCCCCCTTCTTAAGCTTTAAGTATATTTTTTTCTTTTCACGGCCTGCGTGCCGTTTGCTTTGTAATTACCCGGCCAGGGGGCCGGGGTTTTGAATATTCTGCTGGTCTTTTATGGCCGGCTCATTTTAATCAAATATTTTGTTTTTGTTCAAATTTGTCTAAGTATTTGAAGTTTGCTCACTTGACCGACTGTTGTGTATGGCCAAACGTTTAGACAGGTAAGTATGCCGCCTATGCCCCTGGACGACTGGTTGTCTGTTTCCAGGATAGATGATCAGTCGGCCATTTAATCAATCGGTATTCGAACTCTTTATTCAATTTGACCAAGTAAATAGAATTACCTAGTAGCCAAGGATTTTAAGTAGGAAAACAAGCGGCGGGTACCGGTTGTTTCCCTTTATTGCCAATGTTGGCTTTAAACTCGTTATTTTTTAACCTAGCAAGAGTATTGGTTGAGAGCCTTTGTTTATTAAAAACAAGTGGACGACTCATACCTTTTAGGCTTCATACTAAGTTTGAGTGACTATTAAGGTAACATAGGAGTTACTTAGTCTTTGTCACAATCTTGATTGAGTAGTAGAGGTATCAGGCGGCGTAGGCCGGCTAGACCCCTTGATTCACCAATGTAAGCTATTAACTTAATAGGTTATCCAGTAGGAATAGGGGTTCGAGTGCCCTTGTTTGTTTAAAACAGGCGGACGACTCAAACCTTTTAGGTTCCATACCAAATTTGAAGGAGTGACTATGAGTTAACTTTGGAGTTACTCAGTCGCCGTCACTTTGTTTGAGAAGTAGAGGTACCAGGCGGCGTAGGCCGGCTAGACCCCTTGATTCGCCAATGTTTGTTGGCTATTAACTCAATAGGTACCCCCTGCATTTATCCCAAGTAATACAGGCGGTCATCTGACTCAGATGTCAACTGCTACCACTGGTTTGGTTAGTGATAGAGTTATCCTTGTCTCAAAAACGGCTACGTGGTTGCCCTTTGGGACAGTCGTATAGGTGCCGTGTAATTAGTTTATAGAACAATGTTCCACCCAAAAGGGAGCTGCTCTCTGCGACGAATTTCATCCGGAGGGATGCCGTCGGACGCCTGCTATGATGTTGGGACAGGTCGAATTAGTTTTTTAGTTTTGATCAGGTGGATTGGCGCCTGGTCTGATCATTCGGCCGATGGCCTTGGTAAGTTCTTGGTGAACGTAGGTGCTAAGTAAAAGAAGGGTAGCCGCCTGTAAGGTACAGGATCGGCCAGGCCCTTATCTTTTTAGCTAAGTATTGTGAGTAAAATACTCGATGGAGAGTAGCCGACTGTAAAGGAACAGACGGCATGCCCCTCTAAAGATAGTGAAACTCAATGGAGAGTAGCCGACTGTAAAGGTACAGACGGCATGCCCCTCGTAATACAATATTGAATAGTAAGTGCAAACTTTATTAAGTAGCTCTTTACTTTACATCATTCAGAAGAAATATTTTTTAAGGTTATCTACATTCCAGGTTCGAGGCAACGGTTGTCCGTCTGGTGTTTCCAGACGGTAGGTACCGTCCCTGACTTCCGCATAGATTCGGTAGGGTCCTTCCCAGTTGGGAGTTAGTTTTCCAGACTCATTGGCCCTACCAACTGCTTCCATTTTTCTAAGTACAAAGTCCCCTACTTTGAGTGGACGCCTGTGTACTTTCTTGTTGTATGATCTAGTCATTCTTAGGTGATAGATCTCATGGCGCAAAACAGCATTGCCCCTTTTTTCAGGAAGTGAGTCTAATGCCAGGCGCATAGCTTCCCAGTTTGCCTCTTCATCATATAGCATTACTCGAAGAGTCGGCTCGTAGTGTTCTATTGGAAGAACAGCTTCTGCACCATAAGTTAGGAGGAAGGGAGTTTCTCCAGTCGCCCCTTTTTCAGTCGTCCTAATGGCCCAAAGAACATGTGGTAGTTCATCTGCCCATAGGCCGCCTGCTCGTTCAATCTTTTTCTTGAGACCGTCTGAGATGATTTTATTAAAGGCTTCTACCTGGCCGTTTGCTTGTGGACGGCCGACAGATGCAAAGTAATGTGCAATTCCTTGGTCTCCCAACCAGCTTTTGAGAACAGGCGTCTCAAATTGGGGGCCATTATCAAAAACCATAGACATGGGAACCCCGAACCGAGTGATGACGTTTTTCCAAATGAATGAAATTACATCTTTCGTCTTGATTCCCTTTACAGCCTCCGCCTCTACCCATTTAGTGAAGTAGTCAACGGCAACAAGTATGTACCTTCTGCCGCCTGTAGCAGGCGTATATGGCCCCAGAATTTCCATGCCCCACTTAGCAAACGGTAGTGGGCTGTGAATGGTAGTGAGGTCAGTAGCCGGACGGTGAATTAATTTGCCAAACCTTTGGCACTTGTCACATTTTTTCACCATCTCCATTGCATCTGCTTCCAAAGTAGGCCAAAAGTAACCCTGCCGCCTTGTCCTTTGAGCAAGCATCCTACCACCTATGTGGGAAGCACAGAAACTAGAGTGAAGATCATCTAGTATCTCTCGTCCCTTTTCAGGAGTAACACACTTTAAGAAGGGTTGAAGGTGCCCCCTCTTGTGAAGTTCTCCCTGTATAATTTCAAAACAGGAGGCTCGTTTTTTTCAGTGCTGCCGCCTGTTGAGGATCATCCGGCAGTGTACCGTTTGTCAGATATGCCCTGATTGAATCCATCCAGGTTGAGCTTCTGTCTAGAATTCCAATAGGATTTTCCTCGATGCTTCTCTTCTCCATTACTTCCCAAAACACAGTCCGAGGAGTATCGGAGGAGGCGGATGATGCTAATTTCGAAAGTGCATCTGCCTGGTTGTTTTCTGATCTCGGCACTTGGATCAGATGGAAATCCTCAAGGGAGCCGACTGCTTGTCGGACCGCCTGTAAATACTTGATCATGGCCGGATGTGTTGCTTCGTATTCGCCATTGTACTGACTCACTATCAGTTGTGAATCAGAACAGGCGTCTATTTTCCTTGCCCCTGCCGCCTTACACATGCGGATCCCGGCTAGTAAAGCTTCATATTCTGCCTCATTGTTTGAAGCCTGGAAACTGAAGCGTAGAGCATACTCGAACCTGTCGCCCTCTGGAGATTGACATACGACGCCTGCTCCACAACCGTTTGAAGTAGAGCTTCCGTCCACATATACCTTCCAGACTTGGTCTGGAACTTGAGAGTCAGGAGGACGAGTCATCTCTACGATAAAGTCAGCAAAGGCTTGCCCCTTCACTGCTTTTCTAGGCTCGAAAGTAACTTCGAGACTCTGCATTTCTATGGCCCATTTGATCATTCGTCCGGAGGACTCCATGGTGGTAAGGGGCCGCTTGATCGGTTGGTCGGTATACACGACGACTGCATGTGCCAGAAAGTAGGGCTTCAATTTTTTTAACAGCCATGAAGAGTGCAAGACCAAATTTCTCCACTAGGGGATACCTCAACTCGGCATTTTTCAGTACGTGACTGACAAAGTAGACCGGGAGTTGACAGCCGTCCCTTTCAGCAAGGAGCACCGCGCTTAACGCATGATCAGAGACGGCCAGGTACATGTAGAGATTTTTCTTTGGGCAAAGGGCTAACCAGCCTCGGCAAGGAATGCAAGTGAACCTTTAATTTCTGGAAGGCGGCCTCAGCATCCGGCCCCCATTCAAACCTTGCCTTCTTCTTAATTGCCTGGAAAAAAGTATAGGCATTTGTCGCCTGATCGGCTTAGGAATCTTCCCAAGGCCGCCAGACAACCTGTTAACTTCTGAACCTCTCGAACGGTACGAGGCGACTGCATGTCAATGACCGCCTGTACCTTCTCGGGGTTCGCCTCTATTCCTCTCTGGTTGATAAGGAATCCGAGAAATTTCCCAGACTCAACTCCAAATACACATTTCTTGGGATTGAGCATGACATGGTGCCGCCTGAGTGTGGCGAAAGTCTCTCGGAGGTCCGTCAGATGATCTTTTCTGAAGTTTAGTCTTGACAATCATATCATCAATGTATGCCTCGACGTTTCTCCCAATCTGATCAAAGAACACTGTGTTTATCATTCGTTGGAAGGTAGCCGGAGCATTCTTAAGACCAAACGGCATGACCGTGTAACAGTATAATCCCTGATCAGTGACGAAGGCCGTCTTCTCCTGATCTTTCTTCCACAAAGGAATTTGATGAAAACCAGAATAGGCGTCCATAAAACTCATCAAGGCCATGGCCGGCTGTTGAGTCGACCAGGTTATCAATTTTAGGCAGAGGGTAACTGTCTTTGGGGCACGCCTTGTTCAAGTCTGTGTAGTCTACACACATTCGCCAGGTGCCATTCGACTTTTTAACAAGTACCACATTTGCAACCCAATCTGGGAAGTAACATTGCCGAATGAACCCTGCATCAAGTAATTTTTTGACTTCGGCGGCTGCCGCCTGACCTCTCTCTTCACCATGGTTCCGCTTCTTTTGCCGTACCGGCTTCTTTTTCGGATCCACAGCGAGTTTGTGTACTGCCAGATCAGGACTAATGCCTGGCATTTCATGGACTTCAAATGCAAAGATGTCCTTGTATTCTTTCAACAAGTTGTGAAAGTCGGCACCAAGGTTTCTTAGAGCAGCCGTCCCTACTTTGACTGTTCGGTCAGGATGGGAGTCGTCTAATATCAGGTCCGCATGCTCACCAGCCGGCTGAGGGCGGAACTCATCCGGCCGGTCCTCTGCCAATGATTGCTATTTTCTTGCTTTTCTTGCGGACTCAGTCTGGAGTGCCTTTCTCTTTTTGTCGCCTGTTTCTTGAACAGGCGCACTTTCCTTGACATTGTCAAGGTCTGTTTTTTCTCCACTTGACCCAGTGGCCATAACAGTGGGCTTGACATCCGAGAGATAGCACTCTCGGCCATCCTCTGATCTCCCCTAAGGGAGCCGACTGTTCCATTGTCCCTTTCAAACTTAAGCAGCATAAGTGACGGGATTATAACAGCCTTGGAATTATTCAGGGTTGGTCGACCCAGAATCATGTTGTAGGCAGAGAGTTCCTCTACCACTAGGAACCGGACTACCATGTGTCGTCCTTCCCCTTTTTCGCCCAGGCGGATGGGTAGATCTACTCGTCCCAGTGGGTGGACGACTCCTCCCCCAAACCCTAT
Organism: Chenopodium quinoa; assembly: GCF_001683475.1. Lineage (NCBI taxonomy): Eukaryota > Viridiplantae > Streptophyta > Magnoliopsida > Caryophyllales > Amaranthaceae > Chenopodium > Chenopodium quinoa. The sequence continues at coordinate 8,759,187 of NW_018742204.1, read as the reverse complement.
TAAAGGGTGGGAGGCCGGATGTATGCAGTCCGTCTGATATTTCAGTTTTGATAGACATTTGCTGCTGATGAGATCTGAAGAGCTCCCGGTATCTATGAGGATTCGACCAACTCTCTGGTTGGCCACTTTACATTCAATAACGAGAGGGTCGTCATGCGGCCCCTTATTCCTCCTAGATCCTCTTCAGTGATGACAATCTCAGGAAATGTATATTTGGACGGTCGTTCTTGGTGAACGGAATTTACATCTAACCGCCTTATATTATCTTTGTTGCCCCTAATAGAGGGGCCGCCTCCTGAGAAGCCGCCTGCAATGGTGTAGACGACTGCATCATCTGTATCAGAACTGTCGGCCTGCTGATTCTTTTTGGCCGACTGCTTTTTTTGAGGAAGTGTTTCCCGCAGATTTCTTGACATAAGTGTCAAGATCACCTTGATCAGCCAATCGGTCTAGGTACCGCATGAGACTGATGCAGTCATTGGTGTGATGACCAATGTCATCATGATAAGCACAGATTTTGTCTTGGTTCCGGTTGCTCGCAGAACCCTTCATGGGGAGCGGCTTCTCAATTGAGAGCCGTCCCTTTATTTCTTTTAGGATAAACTGGTTATCCTTGTTAAACACATATTTTGGGGAGTATGGTTTGAATTCTTTTTTCTTTTTCTAGGCCGGCTGTTTAGAGGAATCAGCCGCCCAGACCCTTTTCTTTTTTCATCCTTGTTGGACGACTGTTTCTGTCGTCCCTCTCTATTGTCGAACCTCTTCCCGTCCGACTGTTTCATCGTACACAGATCAGTCGCTGTATATAGGCTTCTGCTTCAATCAAGGCCTCTTGAAGAGTCGCCACCCTTTTTCGAACTAAATCAAATTTGAAGGTAGACCCGTCTTTGAGACCTCTAAAAAAGTCAGTTATAAGCTACCTCATCCGGTAACCCTTGAATCTGTATTCTCATCAGGTTGAACCGCCTGATGTAGGAACGAAGCCCCTCCTTTTCACCCTGCTGAATTGTTCCCAAATCAAGGGTCGTTTTCTTCGCAGGGATGTCATTGCGAAGTTGGAGGCAAATAAGTAAGCAAGCGTCCTGAAGCTGTTTACACAACCAGTCGGCAGGTTGCCGAACCATTGCTGTGCAATTCCCTTGAGAGTCGCTGGAAACACTTGCACCAAGTGGATCATCCAACCCTTGAAGGTACATCAGGTTGGTGAATGCCATCAGATGGTCTTTCCGGTTAGTAGTGCCATCATAGGCGCCTACTAAAACATTTTTTACTTTGGCCGGCTGAGCGGCTTCAGTAATTTCCTTGGAGAAGGCCGACGCTGTTCACCAAGTCTAAGCAGCCGTAGCTGCCAGTCCATAGGTTGGACGTTTTTGCTGCAGGTCCACCAAATGGAGGTGGCTGCATAAAATACTGTTGTTGCGGCACAAATGGTAAGTTTGGTACCGCCTGGGCACTATGAAAGTCGGACTGACGGGAGGTGCCGCCTGACTGACTCTCATGGTACGACTGAGTTGGCCTCATCGAGGCGTTTCGCAAACTGTCCTGAAAATTTGAAGTAGAAGCCGACTCTGATAATCGGTCACTCTTCTTCTGCTCTAGCAGGTGCCGAGCATCTGTGAACGTTTGCTTTGACCCGTCCGCCTGAATATGACGAACCGGTTTCCTATTTCCCGTAGGGTAACGGAATTTTGTGAAATCAAGAGCAGACGGTTCCCGCTTCTTGGATTTAGGATGGGGAGTCGCCTCTCGCCCTTGAACTGGCTTCCTCCTCAGTGAAGTGGAAGGTTTCTTGGCCGACTGCTCTTTGACTGAAGCAGGCGGTTTTTTGTTGATCAACTCTTGGATCTCTCCCTTGAAGTCCCTCATGAAGGTCATGAGTTCGTTCCTTGTGATGGGAGCAGACCCATCAGTCGGCTGTTGCCGAGCAAGCGGTGCGCCTGCTGGCTCGCTTCCTGTTTGAAGATACTCCCGTTCCCTTATTTCAGTATGACGGGTACGGCGGGCCCTTAGGGTCCCGTCTGGAGCTGTATGAGTTTCAACTTCAAATTCACTTTCGGTATCATGGTCCGACTGAACTTGAGGGTCGTCTAGGGGACGCCTCTCTTCTGGAGTCGGTACAGACTTGGATGCCATCTCTGAAGTACTCTCCCCACAGACGGCGCCAAATGTTTCGGGGTTTTCTGATGTCCTGCGGGAGAGTTACAATTCCGAGACTGGAACCGGACGTCTGTACCTGCAAAATAACGGAGACTCCTGAGAGCTCCGCCTCCAACGGTCAAGTTAGTACCTGATTAAGGAGTAATCAATACAGAAAGTAAAGTAATGAGATCTCTCTAGGTGAGAGTGCTTAGTGTTGGTAATCTGCGTCGTTAGCGAGATTAGCCGGTTGTTAATAAGTCTGTTCTTCTCTGCTTGATCTCTTAATTATTCGGTTGTTTTTTTGTTTTCCTGATTAATGAGGATTAATCGAGTATTTATAGCCTTGGGAAGCGTGCAACTCTCTAGGCTTAAGGTAAACCTAGGGCTGATCGGGCCTCTAGACTGAAATGGGCCTTGATGGCCGGTTGTCCCACTTGGCATGGGTGGACACGTGGCGTGTCTTAAGTGGTCCGTGGAGGACGTATCTGTGACTGACACGTGGCAAGCTCCTGTTGGCCTTCGTGAAGGACACGTGGCGGAACCTGG